>NC_137832.1:65702831-65735331 GCF_963921795.1 Nannobrachium achirus | reverse complement strand
ACGGTGTTAGTTTGCAACAATGAGCCTATAGACAGTTTCTAGTTCTCAAATAAATAGACTTTGGTGTGCCATCAAAGCAGGATTTAAATTTGACTTCCCTTCTGACCGGAAGTGGCAAGGTGACCATGTGATTAGGTCACCATGTGATAATCAAATACCTTTTTTCAACATATTTTATTCCCCAAAGTCAAATACATTATTGTTTTAATATAGCTCTGTGTGTGTGTATATATAGGCTTATTTAAAAAAATAAAATAAAATAAAAAAAATTCCTCCCCATCACCAGGGGAGCTGCAGCTCCCTCAGCACCCCACTTCCAGCGCCCCTGCAGGTGCCCATGGCAACCCGCAATTTTACCTTCTTTTGAAGTCCTGGCAAAAAAGTAATCTGAGTAAATGTAATCTAAGTATGTCATGTTTACTTTTCACGATAGTGTTTTCTTTCAGTCAGGACAGTTTTCGAACAATCGAGGGCCGCAGTGATTTTGTGACGGCCGGTAGAGAAGGCCGCGTTTTAACTCATCCAGTGCCCGGAATCACCACATGAGGGCGCCCAATGGCCAGAGAATCCACCATAGACATACGCTGTATATGCACAACACTTTCCTTTGTGTCATGAACAGGAACAGGATGAAGTTAGCTTGAAGTTAGCTATTGGCTACCAAGCATTTTAGAAGCCCAATTTTCGGCGATTTAGCCGTGATTAAACCTTGCGCACCTCATGGATAGACATGGAACAGAGAAAATGAGCTCTAAAGATGCTGGATTGCATTGGAGTGGACGGCAAATATCGGCAGGCCCGGTGCTTCAGTAAGGCCTCTGGGTGTTTAAAGGGCCTACACCATGCTTTTAAAACTATATTTTTTGTATAAATATATGCTCAAAATTGAGTCTTAGACAGGTTTTAACCCTCAACAAACACTCTGACCTTTCTTTTTGTTTGTTCTAGCTCTACTATAATGAGGCTCTCCAGCTGCAATACCAAAACGGCCTCTGTTTGCTCAGGGGCGCATCTAGTGGGGTTTTTCCACCCCTCCCCCCTCCCCTCCTCTTCACTCCTCCCCGGACCCCACGTTGACAACAAATAATGTTAATATTGGGCCAATACAAAAATAGGATAATGTTGCAGCTCTGATTATAGCCTACTGTAGGCCTATGTTGTATGTTATAGGCCTACTGTCAAATGACACAGGGCGACCGTTGCTAGACCAGACATTACAGAAAGTTAATCTACATTAGACAATCAACCCCACCTGCATTGTATTTATGTATAAAAAAAAAAGTAAAAAAAAAAAAAATGTTTTGAAAAAAAATGTTTGAGAAAAAAAAGAAGTTTTTTGAAAAAAAAAGAAGTTTTTTGAAAAAAAAAGAAGTTTTTTGAAAAAAAAAAAAAGTTTTTTGAAAAAAAAAAGTTTTTTGAAAAAAAAGTTTTTGAAAAAAAGTTTTTTGAAAAAAAAAAGTTTTTAGTTTTTTGAAAAAAAAAGGTTTTTTGAAAAAAAAATTGAAAAAAAGAATGTTTTGAAAAAAAGAAAATTTTTTGAAAAAAAAAAAATTATTGAAAAAAAAAAAAACGGGAATCCGTGTGACGTCACATGGATCAACTCTCAGAACAGCACTGTTCTGAGAACCCGTGGAAAGCTTTTCATCTCTGTCTTCCCAAAACCAGAGAAAGACACAATGGTCAGAAATAGGACTTTGTGAGGATAGAAGGTGCCAGTGGGACCCCAAAAAAAGGTTTTAAAATAGAAAAAGTGAAAATTCATGGTGTAGGTCCTTTAAATCATTTTATATAAAAAGCCGAACTAGTTCGGGATCGGCACACCGGCCGATCAAAAGGCCGAAATAAAGCTGAACTAGTTCGGGATCGGCACAATAAGAGTTAAACATGAAGGTGATTTAAAAGTTAGATTAGGAGAAAAATGCACGTTTGTGCAGCAGCGTAACACTGATGTGAATGAGGGAGACAGGACTTCCCCGTCACGTGATCTTGTGATGCATTTTGGGAATTGGAGTGTTTCTCTTCACCGCGGTAGCCTGTTACAGTAGCTACAGATTAATACAGTTTACTGTACAACGCGTCAAACACGTCAATGGGCACAGGGAGACATCAAAGACATTGATGTGTTGGCACGTCGTGGACCTATGAGTTAATATATCATCTTAAAAAACACGTTTTAAAATAGTGAAAATAGCCGATCCACAAGCTCACAACGCATCACAGCATGAAGCGTTGTGAGCTTGTGGATCTGAGTGTGTATGATGGAGTAGGGCATAAATCTACGGGGGGAAAAACATGGAACATTGAAATATGGAGATCTATGTGAGGTTTCCTGCAGACGACAGCAACAATAATGTGTGTGTGTGTGTGTGTGTGTGTGTGTGTGTGTGTGTGTGTGTGTGTGTGTGTGTGTGTGTGTGTGTGTGTGTGTGTGTGTGTTCCAGGAACGGACATGACTCCCAACTACGTGGACAGCAGCTTCTCCAACTGGACGGTCAGTCCCTGGTGCACCTGTAGGGGCAGCGGCAACCAGGAAGAGGAATGCATCAACTTCCTGCAGGACTTCACTGAAAACACCTGCCTGAGTGAGACTCTGTCTGCACCACCCCACACCACACCACACCACACCACACCACACCACTCCACCCCACCCCAAAACACCTGCCTGGGTGAGACTCTGTCTGCACCACACCACACCACACCACTCCACACCACACCACCCCACTCCACTCCACCCCACCCCACCCCACTCCACCCCACCCCACCCCACCCCACACCACACCACACCACACCACACCACACCACTCCACTCCACTCCACTCCACACCACACCACACCACTCCACTCCACCCCACCCCACACCACTCCACACCACTCCACTCCACACCACTCCACCCCAAACACCTGCCTGAGTGAGACTCTCTCTGCACCACACCACTCCACACCACACCACACCACACCACATCACACCACACCACACCACACCACACCACTCCACTCCACTCCACTCCACTCCACTCCACTCCACTTGCCTGAGTGAGACTCTGTCCACACCACTCCACTCCACACCACTCCACTCCACTCCACTCCACTCCACTCCACTCCACTCCACTCCACTCCACTTGCCTGAGTGAGACTCTGTCCACACCACTCCACTCCACACCACTCCACTCCACTCCACTCCACTCCACACCACACCACACCACTCCACTCCACTCCACTCCACCCCAAAACACCTGCCTGAGTGAGACTCTGTCCACACCACACCACACCACTCCACTCCACTCCACTCCACTCCACTTGCCTGAGTGAGACTCTGTCCACACCACTCCACTCCACACCACACCACACCACACCACACCAGACCCCACCAATGCAACCCGCTACCGGCTATAATCAGCTACACAATGCCGAGGCGTTGTGTGCTTGTAGATCTGCTAGTGTCAATAGTTTTGTGCGACAGGCCTGTATGATGAAGCAGGGCTTTGCTTTACGATAAAACGTACACATTTGATACTTGGGGATACGAGGTTGTGACCGACAGTAACGATATGCTTAGATGATAAATATTTATATTAGGATAAATCTGTGCGGCTGTGAAGACGAAACGGAAGCGGGGAGGAGGCTTCACATCCGCCTTATCGCTTGTTCAGGATCAGAGCTTCCATTGGTCCAGACTGTATGACCAGAAGAATCAGAGCTTCCATTGGTCCAGACTGTTTGACCAGAAGAATCAGAGCTTCCATTGGTCCAGACTGTATGACCAGAAGAATCAGAGCTTCCATTGGTCCAGACTGTTTGACCAGAAGAATCAGAGCTTCCATTGGTCCAGACTGTATGACCAGAAGAATCAGAGCTTCCATTGGTCCAGACTGTTTGACCAGAAGAATCAGAGCTTCCATTGGTCCAGACTGTTTGACCAGAAGAATCAGAGCTTCCATTGGTCCAGACTGTATGACCAGAAGCAGAACACTGTCTGGCCATGAAGACCAGGCCAAAGGTGACTTGATGAGGGCCCTACCAGTTGTGGACACGTGCACGTTTCACTGTCAAATTATATTTAGTAAACTTTGTAAAACTAATTTACAACTAGGGGTGTGCACCTATTCGAATTTTTTATTTGAATAAACGTGGCTGCCCCCACTATTCGGTTTGTAAATAAAATACAATTATTTTTATTAAATATATTCTTTTAATTATAGATATTAACTTTTACATTTTGCACCCATATTGCTGTCATGTCTTAATAAAATGTTGCTTTTAACAAGTCAAATAAGCACATTAAGTGTTACCATGGTTGATTTGCAGAGCCTGACTGTCACACTGTGGTCACGGTGACCCAGTGCACTCACCAGGCAGGCAGCTGTCTGCTGCCTCTGTGCAGCATCATTCATTACTCTGAGAAGTTGCTACAGTGCAAAGTTTGTGTGAGTACTTGGATGGCAAAGCGTCGTGATGGAGAAATCACATCCATTATAAAGACGTCCTGGATGTGAATCACTCGTTACCTCAAGTGGAGTAGGCTGCTGCCCGCTGCCTCTGTGATCCAGTCATTAAGAATTCATCGATTTTGAGCTGAGAACTGTTAGGGTTGAATTACTGGTATAACAATCCAACAGTGAGAACCCTGGTTTGTCTTAAGGGTTGGTTGGGTTTTCTGAGATCTAGAGCTAGATTAGATTATAGCTCAGTTGGTTAGTAAGTTGGTCCAAAGTAACTTCTTAGAAAAGTCATCCTCAAGTAATCACAATTATTAAGCGACTGGAACGTTCATTAAGATAATCCACTGAAATAGGAAGTGAATGATGAAAGGATGACGTGGGCAAGTCGTCACTCCTGACAAGAACATGCAGAATGCAGAGAAGGCTTAATCATAAATTGGCTGAGAATGCAATACAATAAATGATGGTTTAAAGTAACTTTGAAGAGAGCTGGGCTGGTCACTTAGTACTAGTGCTTCAGAGTCCAGAGTCAGTCCAGCTGCGCTGGAGTTAATTGTTTGACCAAGGTTTGTGTCTTTTGCTGGCATGATGTAATTCATTATTTTGTAGCAAGATTTCAATAGTATAATCATTTTTAAGGCTTTCGTATACTCTTGATATGAGGTTTACGCCCGACATAGACGGAATCCTCCCAAAGCACACACGATACTAAGAAAAGAGAAAGAGAATGTTGTCTGGCGGTCATGTAATATTGATGTGGTTCACGGGCGCGTGGTGTGATGGTGATGCGGTAGCGTGCGGCGCTGCTGAGCTGTCAGGGCCCGAGCCGAGCCCAGGGAGCAACCAGCAGAGGAGTGAGAAGTTGAGAGATGAGATGCTCCTGCATCTTTCATGGTTTTATGTCAGATTGCGTAAAGCCCTGCGATGACGATGATGATGATACGTCTGTGTCTGGGAGAGGCCTGTTGTGTTGGACTGAAGTGCACCCTGCCATGGTGGTGGGGTGGGGGGGGGGGGGGGGGGGGGTGAAGGAGGGAAACAAGGAAGGAATCACCCCATGTCACCCCATCTTTAAAGGAGTACTTCACCCCCAAAATGAAAATGTTTCTGTCCATGTGGAGACTTGAGTTCAATAATATTTATTTTTTGTTTTTGTCGCATTTCTAAGTCAATAATTTGAGGAGACTCTTTTTAGGCCCATTCTTTTTTTTACTAACTCAAGTCTCTATGGAGTAAGTAATCACTAGAAAACAAACACTACAGGTCCTACACCTGAATTAGGCTACAGTATTACACCTACTGTAGGCTAATCCTAAAGGAAATCTGATCTATAATAAGCCTCTTCATATCGCTCATTGTTCCATACAGAATGGTAGGCTATTGGTAAGGGTAAGCAGGGCTAGCAGAATCACCTATGATAAGATAAGATGTTTATGGTCCCTGTACAATAGCAGGGTTGTCACGATACACAGTGTTTTCGGTGCGAGCACAACGCAGAGTACATTAAAAAAAAAGAAAAAAAAAGGGTCAAGATGTCCACACTAAGGGACATGGCATTTGACGATATGTATGTGAATGAGCAGTGACAATGAAATTATTATTTGATGTGTTGCATGCTGGCGGACTCAATAAAGTATATATAAAAAAAAGAAAGTTTCCCGGAGGGAAATCATCCGTCCGTGTATGTATATATATATATATATATATATATATATATATATATATATATATGTGTGTGTGTATACGGTCCGTTTGATACGACTCCAACCAGGGAAAGCCCCGTCTCCTCTCCGCTGATTACGTTGGAATTAAATGTTCTTTAAGGAAAAAGTAATCACTTCCCCCCCCCATCCATCCATGCTTCCTTTCCTTCCTTTGGGCGAGAAGATCTTTTCCTGCCCCGACTTTCTTCTTTTAATACAAAAGAAACCATTTGCATGGCGTTCAATCTTAGCGGGTTAAAGGGACTTATATATCCCTTAGGGGGGGGGGGAATAGATCTCGTACGAGTGCAAATTGTACACGACTGCTACAAACGCATATCCTCCACACTGTCTGATGTCGTCAACACATGCACACACGCACGCACGCACGCACAACACACACACACACACGCACGCACACACGCACAAACGCACGCACGCTAACATTGTAGGGTGGAAACCTTCATATGTCCAAAACTGTTAATTTTCATGATTTAAATTCAACGAGTCGCTGCTTCCCACCGCGGTTCTGCCACTTTTGATGGTTTTGGGAGACACTGTAGTATGACCAAATAGTGGCGTTCACTGTAGTATGACCAAATAGGGGCGTTCATAGGGATGGGCGTTACTTAACAGTACAACAACCTACAAGGTAACAAACTAAAATGAAAAGGAGAGACCATTTAGACCAGTGGTCCTCAAAGTGGGGTCCAGGGACTCTCTGGGTTCCTTTTGGGAGGTCTAAATTGACCCTTACAAGGATGTAACTCTGACAGAATAAGAAGTTTCATTTGCAAACTGCCAGTGTTAAGGGGAGACCTTGCCATTGTAAAGTTTGAGAACTACAGATTCAGACCAAAATGCAGGTTTAAATGAATTCGGCAATGAATCTCTGTATTAACAATTCATTGTATCACGATATATGATACCTCTGAAAAGGCATATCGTGGAGCCATAGTATCGTCTCAATGATATTTATCACCATATGGCCCACCCCTAGGCGTTCATTCACGAGACAAAAACATCAAATAAAAAGTTAGAACATGGAGATAAGAGGATTCTTTCAGCGACGATATGCAACTTCTACATGGAAAAAGAAAAAGCAACAAGGCTGCCAGAGCACAGCGCCATCACCAGAGCACAGCGCCATCACCAGAGCACAGCGCCATCACCAGAGCTCACCTTGGGCGGCGTCCTGATGATGCCTTGGCGGCTTCCCCCCCCCCCCCCCCCTCCCGCCCGCCAGCCCGCCCGCACGCCCAACGTTATACTGCGCCGTGCGCAACAAACGGTGTCATGATCGCACCCGCTTTTTTACACGAGGCAGCGTTCGCCTTGAAACATGTTCCATTGTGCGTGGGGGGGGGGGGGGGGGGGGGTATAATGCTTTCGGAGCGTTTCAATTGATTGCTCGACTCGAACGTTTTCCGCTGAGCTTGCAGGATGAGGGATGAGGCTGAGGAGGAGGCGGTCTGAAAAATAACACACAAAAAAAAGAAATGCTGCTCCTCTCCTCTCCTCTGCTCTCCTCTCCTCTCCTCTGCAGTGGGGGGAGGGGGGGGGGGGGGGTACATAAACTGCCGGAGATGGAGAGCAAGGTTTTTTTTTTTTTTTACTCTCCGGCGCACAAGGGAGGTGATCGAACGCACACGACGGCGGGCGGTCGGGTGGGGAGAGAAAAAACACTCTTTACAGAAAAGTATGAATATACGGTGTATACGCTAGAATAAACTAGAGACAAATCGTATTCATAAAACCTGCTACTAGTCCTAATACTACCAGGCTGCTGCCTTCACGCCTCTGTCATCCTCTCCTCTGTCATCCTCTCCTCTCTCCTCTGTCATCTTCTCTCCCCGCCAAAACCATTCCTGCCCAGGCAGCAGAATGAAAGGACTGTTATAACAGGTTATCATTTCTCCGCGCGCGCAGGAGGGAAAAGAAGAAGAATGGAAGCGTTATTCCAATACAAGCCGTGTATATATCAGCACACAGTCGGTACATACTGTACATACTGTGTATACTGTACATACTGTACATACTGTACATACTGTACGTACAGTCAGTGAACGCAGGGGTGTCGCACCAAACTCTGGGCCCTGAGAGGTACAAGGATTCACTCACAGTTTGTGCTTTAAAACTATTGAAAAACAAGCTCACAGCGCGGCACTTGCTATTTTAGAAAAATCGTGAAAGTCTTTGAATATATTCAAATCCTTCTAATGGTTCTTTAAAAAATATATATATATATATATATATATATATATATATATATGTTTCTATGCCAGTGGTGCTCAAACCTTTTCATGTGAAGGACCCCCCAAAATGATATGTATTTGTCCACAGACCCCCCATCTCGAAATATTTAGTTCCAGCTTCCACCCCCCCCCCCCAGAAGCAAAATTTGAGTTACAAATGTCCGCTTAAAAAACTACACATATTCAAAGATTGGCACATGACTTTTCAAAAATAGCAGATCTACAAGCTCGCAGTGCGGCACTCGGTGCCGTGCTGTGAGCTTGTATATCTGCTATTTTTCAATAGTTAGAAACTATAAAATAATTCGGGCCCCCTCCACCTTGGGCCCTGGTAACTCAGTCCCACTTCCCCCCCCCCCCCACCTTGTGACGCCCCTGTACGTACGTATACACACCGCCTATGCTCTCCGTGTTCTGATCCGGCCCTGAGGGGTTTTAAAGAAAGAAAAAAAGATTGGACATTCCTAGATGGGGAAGTTTTTAAGTCTTGCTATTCTGTAGCATTCATGTGGAAGATAAAATGCCCGCGGAGCTGGAAGGAAAGTAGAAGAAAAATAAATAAATGCGAGCTTATACATTATGCGAATAGTAGTAGCCAAATCACGTTCCTCTCTCTCTCGCGCGCACACACACACACACACACACACACACACACACACACACACACACACACACACACACACACACACACACAAATAGTTTTTTTTTACACGCTAAGCACACATGCACACACTAACTACAATAAAGCCCCTTTTAGACTACAGCTTTAGCGCCACACCACACCACACCACACCACACCACACCACACCACACCACACCACATCAAAATATCTACATTTTCCATTACACAAAAGTACCCCTATCGGTAAGAAACAAATTTACCCTTTTAACTGATAATACAATATTTGTATTACAACTATCCTAAATTATAATACACTATAATGAATTATAACTGTGATTATATAATACACTATAAAGTATTAATGAATTACTATGATAATTATAATACACTATAATAGATTATAATAGTGGTCATAACACAATAGAATATATTATCATGTATTACAACTATATCCTGGTGGTCTAAATGAAAAGTCATTGAGTGATCAGTCATTATGAAGTGTTTGGCCCCGTTTGGCCTAGCTCAGACCTACTCTAGATTGGATATTTTTTAGTACCACGTTTAGTACCACTTTCACACCACTCTACCCAGGTTCTTCCAGTGGAAAACCTGGCACAAGTGGGTAGTGTGGTGTGGAGTGGTGGGGTGTTGGGCCAGTGGAAAAGGGGCTAAAGTAGCCTACACATATGTACCGGTACACAGGCAGAAATGCCTTTTTCCTCTGGCTCTCTCCCTCCCCCCTTCCTAGGGCTGCATGTGCGATATGACCTCAAATCAATATCATGGGATTATTTCAAGCTTTTGCCATTGATTATGATTAATGAAAGATTTATTTTTTGATAGTGAAAATAGCAGATCTACAAGCTCACAACGTGCTGTGTCATGCTTCAACGCAATTGGCTATTTTTAGTTATTTTGGTACGCCACCTTTGTATAATGAATAATAATACAGGGTTAATTAGACTACGGTAATCAGTTTAACAATCCATTAGAATAGTTTTGTGTTAATTTGTTGATAGGAAGAAATTTACAAAAAAGAAACCTTGTAAATCGATGATTCGACATGAGCTAGACTAGATTCATTCGGTTAATCGATTAAGAAAATATCACTTTCGATATATTTAAAATTCCCAGCCCTACTAAGTCCCTCCCTCTCTGCGTTGCACCATCTGTCCCTGCAGGTAGGGGGCGATGCAGGGGCTGTGTGAAGCCCAGGAGGTTTAAAAAGCAAACTTTAACCGGAGTCATTAAAAGAAAAAAAGTGGAATCGCTGTCGGCAACAAGCTTTAATCAACATGCGGAACGTTTGGGTGCCCCCCCCCCCCCCCGGGCAGAACGTTTGGGTGCAGTTAAAACATCCTCTGTGGATCGCAGTGGAACAGTTTGATTTATCACTCTGTGTTCCGCCACCGTTGCCTCTATCCATGTCAAACTTTTCACACACACTCCTTGCTGCCAAACCACAACCTCCAGCCCTGATTTCTCACATGGCCCTCTTCTAGCGCCACCATGAGGCAGATTATTGCAAAACACATTTTTTTGGACACAGCTCCAACGATTTTGCCCTAACATCACACAAAGCGGTACACAGTATGTCTAAAGTCATGTCATCAATATGGATCTGTCCCATTTCCCATATTCCCTCCTGATTGGCTACCATCGCCTTCTAAAGTTTGTGTATGTGACCTGACGGTAGCTTATCTCCAGATTAGGGAGTCTTACTGGTATTAAACTAGACTAAGACTAATACATTTCAGATGACTAAAATTAATGGAATTTTATTCCAAAGACTAAAACTAGATTTGCTGTCAGAATCAACCGTGCAGCACGGCTGCTGCCAAAGCCAGCAGAGAAAAACCCTGACGAACGGATTGAAGAAAAAAACATCACATCTCCCTGCTCTCCTCGCCAGCTCTTTGTTGCTCCTACGCTTTATTTAAAGGTTGTTTCGTTGCTTCAGCGTCTCGGCGCGTCTCGACTGGGAGAACTTTGAGCTTTTATCCACGCCTTTCTTTTTTCTGCAACAGACGTCGTTTTCAGTTTTTTTTTTCATAAACCTGGAACGTTTAGTTCAATGACAAACATGAAGGCCTTTTCATGTACCTGTTAAGTGTGCCCGGTGTGAGTGTACAGTATGTGTGTGCGTGTGCGTGTGCGTGTGTGTGTGTGGGTCTGTGTGCACATGTGTGTGCTTGTCAGTGTGTGTGTGTGTGTGTGTGTGTGTGTGTGTGTGTGTGTGTGTGTGTGTGTGTGTGTGTGTGTGTGTGTGTGTGTGTGTGTGTGTGTGTGTGTGGTCCCAACGCTCTCCCACTTGTCCTTTTGTGCAAAAGGAGAGGAAATTAGCTTTTCTCCTTTTATCGGTTGTTGTCGGGCAAAAACCTCCACATTTCAACTTTTTTAAAAGGAAAAGTCAACACACTCTCATTGTGGCATCTTGAGACAAAATGTGACCAAACGTCAAACATTGGACTGTAAGGGGCGGGGCTTCCCTTCCAGTCATGGCCACTTCCTCCCTCCAGGAATGTGTAAGTGCCGTTCTCAAGACGTAAAGGTAACAAAAACAAAAAACAGTTAAAACGGCAGAGACGCAGCGTCTAAAGCGGACTTGAGCCACGAGAGGTGTGAGCGAGTCGCAGTGCAGAGCGTTGTGAAGTCGGCTTCAACCGATTCATCGCTGTTTGAGTTAATGTCACCACGGTGACAGAATAACTCATCCCTCCAAGTCACCATCAGCTCCCTCTGCCAGTCAAACCTCCGTCCCAAGGTGACGTCTTCCTTGGCAAAGTTCAAATTGTCAAGCAAAATGTGTGAAAATGATCTGATCTACAAGCTCACATTGCACCAGTGTTGATTTCGTCGACTAAAACTATGACGAAAAATGTTTGTCGACTGTTTTTTTTCACTGACGAAAACTAAATAAAAACTAAACAAAAACTAAGCTGTATGTGGTGACTAAAACTAAGACTAAATATATTGACGATTTCGTCAACAAAATAAAAACTAGACTAAAACGTTATGGAGAAGAGAGTCATTTTATGTTTGGTTGCTCTCAGGTGGGAAAATAGCCGATCTACGAGCTCGCAACGCGTCGCGCTGCCAAAATACATTTTAGTCGACTAAATCAACTGTAGATTTAGTCGCCTAAACTAAAATTGTACTAAAACTAATACTATTCAGGTGACTAAATTATGACTAAAACTAAATGGCATTTTATTCAAAAGACTATGACTGAAACTAAATTAAAATTTGCTGTCAAAAACAACAATGCACCGTAGATCTGCTGTTTCTGTTATTTCCTCTCTGGACATACTGTACATACTGTACATACTGTACATACAGTACATACTGTACATACTGTACTATACGAGGTTTCCACTCAGCGATTCTGATCAGTCATACATCTATTCACAGTCATCTGACCTTACAGTGGAGGTGGTTGCAAAGCAATTAAATGCCGTCGGCTTTCCCTTCGCGGCCAACAAAGGGAAACAAGCGGCAGCGGCGGTGCTCTAAATGGAAGAGCGGTTGAAAGGTACTCGTTTCTACCGTTTCTACCATATCTAGCAGGAAAGCTGACTGGAGACAGATTTATCACACCATGTTTTTTTTTGCAGACGCACACACACACACACACACACACACACACACACACACACACACACACACACACACACACACACACATGTACACATGCACGAACACACACACACACACACACACACACACACACACACACACACACACACACACACACACACACACGCTTACAGGCTTACAGGCACACGCACACTTACAGGCCCACGTACACACACACATTTTTGCAGTATTTCTGAACTTCTGAGGACATCCATGTTTTAGGACAGTAATTTTCTAAATGTTTTTTTCCCCACAAAGGATATTTGTTTTTTAGTTTTTTTAACCCTAAGTGCACCGTCACACTGCATTTTAATTCTACCTATGAGGTCGGATTCTGCCAATGCATTTCAATGGAAATGGAGGATTTTTTGCAGAAATCCTCAAATGGCAACTCAACAAACTGCTCCTTTCAACTCAACAAACTGCTCCATCCCAACTCAACAAACTGCTCCATTCAACTCAACAAACTGCTCCATTCAACTCAACAAACTGCTCCATTCAACTCAACAAACTGCTCCATTCAACTCAACAAATTGCTCCATTCAACTCAACAAACTGCTCCATTCAACTCAACAAACTGCTCCATTCAACTCAACAAACTGCTCCATTCAACTCAACAAACTGCTCCATTCAACTCAACAAACTGCTCCTTTCAACTCAACAAACTGCTCCTTTCAACTCAACAAACTGCTCCATTCAACTCAACAAACTGCTCCATTCAACTCAACAAACTGCTCCATCCCAACTCAACAAACTGCTCCATTCAACTCAACAAACTGCTCCATTCAACTCAACAAACTGCTCCATTCAACTCAACAAACTGCTCCATTCAACTCAACAAATTGCTCCATTCAACTCAACAAACTGCTCCATTCAACTCAACAAACTGCTCCATTCAACTCAACAAACTGCTCCATTCAACTCAACAAACTGCTCCATTCAACTCAACAAACTGCTCCTTTCAACTCAACAAACTGCTCCTTTCAACTCAACAAACTGCTCCATTCAACTCAACAAACTGCTCCTTTCAACTCAACAAACTGCTCCTTTCAACTCAACAAACTGCTCCTTTCAACTCAACAAACTGCTCCTTTCAACTCAACAAACTGCTCCATTCAACTCAACAAACTGCTCCATTCAACTCAACAAACTGCTCCATTCAACTCAACAAACTGCTCCATTCAACTCAACAAACTGCTCATTTCAACTCAACAAACTGCTCCATTCCAACTCAACAAACTGCTCCATTCAACTCAACAAACTGCTCCTTTCAACTCAACAAACTGCTCCATTCAACTCAACAAACTGCTCCTTTCAACTCAACAAACTGCTCCATTCAACTCAACAAACTGCTCCATTCAACTCAACAAACTGCTCCATTCAACTCAACAAACTGCTCCATTCAACTCAACAAACTGCTCCATTCAACTCAACAAACTGCTCCATTCAACTCAACAAACTGCTCCATTCAACTCAACAAACTGCTCCTTTCAACTCAACAAACTGCTCCATTCAACTCAACAAATTGCTCCATTCAACTCAACAAACTGCTCCTTTCAACTCAACAAACTGCTCCATTCCAACTCAACAAACTGCTCCATTCAACTCAACAAATTGCTCCATTCAACTCAACAAACTGCTCCATTCAACTCAACAAACTGCTCCATTCAACTCAACAAACTGCTCCATTCAACTCAACAAACTGCTCCATTCAACTCAACAAACTGCTCCATTCAACTCAACAAACTGCTCCATTCAACTCAACAAATTGCTCCATTCAACTCAACAAACTGCTCCATTCAACTCAACAAACTGCTCCATTCAACTCAACAAACTGCTCCTTTCAACTCAACAAACTGCTCCATTCAACTCAACAAACTGCTCCTTTCAACTCAACAAACTGCTCCATTCCAACTCAACAAACTGCTCCATTCAACTCAACAAACTGCTCCATTCAACTCAACAAACTGCTCCTTTCAACTCAACAAACTGCTCCATTCCAACTCAACAAACTGCTCCATTCAACTCAACAAACTGCTCCATTCCAACTCAACAAACTGCTCCATCCAACTCAACAAACTGCTCCATTCAACTCAACAAACTGCTCCTTTCAACTCAACAAATTGCTCCATTCCAACTCAACAAACAGCTCCATTCAACTCAACAAACTGCTCCATTCAACTCAACAAACTGCTCCATTCAACTCAACAAACTGCTCCATTCCAACTCAACAAACTGCTCCATTCAACTCAACAAACTGCTCCATTCAACTCAACAAACTGCTCCATTCAACTCAACAAACTGCTCCATTCAACTCAACAAACTGCTCCATTCAACTCAACAAACTGCTCCTTTCAACTCAACAAACTGCTCCATTCCAACTCAACAAATTGCTCCATTCCAACTCAACAAACTGCTCCTTTCAACTCAACAAATTGCTCCATTCAACTCAACAAACTGCTCCATTCCAACTCAACAAACTGCTCCATCAACTCAACAAACTGCTCCATTCAACTCAACAAACTGCTCCATTTCAACTCAACAAACTGCTCCATTCAACTCAACAAACTGCTCCATTCAACTCAACAAACTGCTCCATTCAACTCAACAAACTGCTCCATTCCAACTCAACAAACTGCTCCATTCCAACTCAACAAACTGCTCCATTCAACTCAACAAACTGCTCCATTCAACTCAACAAACTGCTCCTTTCAACTCAACAAACTGCTCCATTCCAACTCAACAAACTGCTCCATTCAACTCAACAAACTGCTCCATTCCAACTCAACAAACTGCTCCATCCAACTCAACAAACTGCTCCATTCAACTCAACAAACTGCTCCTTTCAACTCAACAAATTGCTCCATTCCAACTCAACAAACTGCTCCATTCAACTCAACAAACTGCTCCATTCAACTCAACAAACTGCTCCATTCAACTCAACAAACTGCTCCATTCCAACTCAACAAACTGCTCCATTCAACTCAACAAACTGCTCCATTCAACTCAACAAACTGCTCCATTCAACTCAACAAACTGCTCCATTCAACTCAACAAACTGCTCCATTCAACTCAACAAACTGCTCCTTTCAACTCAACAAACTGCTCCATTCCAACTCAACAAATTGCTCCATTCAACTCAACAAACTGCTCCTTTCAACTCAACAAATTGCTCCATTCCAACTCAACAAACTGCTCCATTCCAACTCAACAAACTGCTCCATCCAACTCAACAAACTGCTCCATTCAACTCAACAAACTGCTCCATTTCAACTCAACAAACTGCTCCATTCAACTCAACAAACTGCTCCATTCAACTCAACAAACTGCTCCATTCAACTCAACAAACTGCTCCATTCAACTCAACAAACTGCTCCATTCAACTCAACAAACTGCTCCATTCAACTCAACAAACTGCTCCATTCAACTCAACAAACTGCTCCTTTCAACTCAACAAACTGCTCCATTCCAACTCAACAAATTGCTCCATTCCAACTCAACAAACTGCTCCTTTCAACTCAACAAATTGCTCCATTCCAACTCAACAAACTGCTCCATTCCAACTCAACAAACTGCTCCATCCAACTCAACAAACTGCTCCATTCAACTCAACAAACTGCTCCATTTCAACTCAACAAACTGCTCCATTTCAACTCAACAAACTGCTCCATTCAACTCAACAAACTGCTCCATTCAACTCAACAAACTGCTCCATTCAACTCAACAAACTGCTCCATTCAACTCAACAAACTGCTCCATTCAACTCAACAAACTGCTCCATTTCAACTCAACAAACTGCTCCATTCAACTCAACAAACTGCTCCATTCCAACTCAACAAACTGCTCCATTCAACTCAACAAATTGCTCCATTCAACTCAACAAACTGCTCCATTCAACTCAACAAACTGCTCCATTCAACTCAACAAACTGCTCCTTTCAACTCAACAAACTGCTCCATTCCAACTCAACAAACTGCTCCTTTCAACTCAACAAACTGCTCCATCCAACTCAACAAACTGCTCCATTCAACTCAACAAACTGCTCCATTCAACTCAACAAACTGCTCCATTCCAACTCAACAAACTGCTCCATCAACTCAACAAACTGCTCCATTCAACTCAACAAACTGCTCCATTCAACTCAACAAACTGCTCCATTTCAACTCAACAAACTGCTCCATTCAACTCAACAAACTGCTCCATTCAACTCAACAAACTGCTCCATTCCAACTCAACAAACTGCTCCATTCAACTCAACAAACTGCTCCATTCAACTCAACAAACTGCTCCATTTCAACTCAACAAACTGCTCCATTCAACTCAACAAACTGCTCCATTCCAACTCAACAAACTGCTCCATTCAACTCAACAAACTGCTCCATTCAACTCAACAAACTGCTCCATTCAACTCAACAAACTGCTCCATTCAACTCAACAAACTGCTCCATTCAACTCAACAAACTGCTCCATTCAACTCAACAAACTGCTCCATTCCAACTCAACAAACTGCTCCATTCAACTCAACAAACTGCTCCATTCCAACTCAACAAACTGCTCCATTCAACTCAACAAACTGCTCCATTCAACTCAACAAACTGCTCCTTTCAACTCAACAAACTACTCCTTTCAACTCAACAAACTGCTCCATTCAACTCAACAAACTGCTCCATTCAACTCAACAAACTGCTCCATTCAACTCAACAAACTGCTCCATTCAACTCAACAAACTGCTCCATTCAACTCAACAAACTGCTCCATTCAACTCAACAAACTGCTCCATTCAACTCAACAAACTGCTCCATTCAACTCAACAAACTGCTCCATTCAACTCAACAAACTGCTCCTTTCAACTCAACAAATTGCTCCATTCAACTCAACAAACTGCTCCATTCAACTCAACAAACTGCTCCATTCAACTCAACAAACTGCTCCATTCAACTCAACAAACTGCTCCATTCAACTCAACAAACTGCTCCATTCAACTCAACAAACTGCTCCTTTCAACTCAACAAACTGCTCCATTCAACTCAACAAACTGCTCCATTCAACTCAACAAACTGCTCCATTCAACTCAACAAACTGCTCCTTTCAACTCAACAAACTGCTCCATTCAACTCAACAAACTGCTCCTTCAACTCAACAAACTGCTCCATTCAACTCAACAAACTGCTCCATTCAACTCAACAAACTGCTCCATTCAACTCAACAAACTGCTCCATTCAACTCAACAAACTGCTCCATTCAACTCAACAAACTGCTCCATTCAACTCAACAAACTGCTCCATTCAACTCAACAAACTGCTCCATTCAACTCAACAAACTGCTCCATTCAACTCAACAAACTGCTCCATTCAACTCAACAAACTGCTCCATCCCATCGGAATGCGCTGGCAGAATCTGCCCTCGCTGTTCGCGTCGCTCACTGACAATAACAGACAAGCTAAATGGTAAATGGTAAATGGTGCATTTATATAGCGCTTTTATCCAAAGCGCTTTACATAGATTGTGCATTACATTCACCCATTCACACACACATTCATACACCGGTGGCGGAGGAAACCATGCAAGGCACCAACCTGCTCACCAGGAGCAACTAGGTGTTCAGAGTCTTGCCCAAGGACTCTTCGACATTAACTCAGGGGGAGCCCGGATTCTAACTGGGAACCCTTCGGGAACCCTTCGTGCTCTAATAACGGTTTCTCTACCCCTGAGCTATGCCTGAGCTATGCCGCCCCTAGCTCACAGTGCTCACAGTGCTCTCGTCTGTTGCAAATAATGAATACATCAGAACTCCTACTGTAAGCCTTAAACCTGACCTCTAAGCCTGCTAATCCTAATCCTAACTCTCTTGTGAGAAACACGGACAGTTCAGTTGTCCTCGCAAATTCTATGTATCGTCTCTGTCGGGTGGAAACCTCTTAAGTCCAAAACTGTTACTTTACACTGTTTACAGCATGGGTCTTCAACAGGGGGTCCGGGGACCCCTGGTTTACACTGTTTACAGCATTACAGCATGGGTCTTCAACAGGGGGTCCGGGGACCCCTGGTTTACAGGGTTCAGATTCAAAAGCAGCAGATCTGAAAGTTCAAAATGTTCAAGCTTCCATGGTTTTGTGTGACACTGTATTATTGGTCAAGTAAGGGCGTTCATTTATGACAGCAACAATATGTGACCGAGTCTGGTGCTTTGTGCCTTAACTCTGAATTTGTCATTTTACATTGTTGTACAGATTATCCAAGTACAGAATCCAAGCTTTCATATGATGTATCATTTGTTGAAATTGGAGCATATTTGAAGAAGTTATGGACATATGAAACTTGTTGCACCATAAAAACCAAAGCTGTTAAAAAGCCATTTGAATGCAAGAAACATTTGGACACCTCCAGCTAGCCAGAAGTGGGTGTGACAATGGGAGGGACAATAGGTACTTAACCACACCCCTAAATCACTCCCCCCAAGTCAAACCACGCCCACAACCTCTGAAACTAGATCAGACAGACCTGCTTTTAATTGCTAAGTGTAAAGCAGTGGTATTTTTATTTTTAGGTATTTGTACCTTACTTGAGTATTTCAAATGTTCAGTACTTTTACTTCTACATCTGAGGCAACTTTTACTCCACTACATTTATTTACTTATTTAGTAGATTTAGATTATTATTGCAAAACATACATTACCCTCTTAGCAGATCTACAAGCTCACAATGTGTCACATTGTGAGCACACAGAGGCTTGGCCCTTCAGGCTTATAACATGTGGTCCTCACGTGTATAGTAAAACAAGTGCACACACACGCACGCACGCACGCACGCACGCACGCACGCACGCACACACACACACACACACACACACACACACACACACACACACACACACACACACACACACACACACACACACAGCTCTCATGCATTGGGTACGGTACCAACCATAACGCACACAGCACAGCACACAGCACAGCCCACTCCTTCTGCAGCGCAGCTGATTTATTTGCTTTTTAAAAGGATTCTATTTCTCAAAATGTCCGACTGCTGAACAGGCGTACTTATATTGGCAAACAGATAAGGGAGGGGGGAAGGGGGGGGGCTAATCAACTTGAGTGCAGACGTTAACAGCAGCCACATTCGTCAAGCTCCTTGCAAAGATTTGACTGAAAACGGTTTGTTGCGACACACAATAAAAAGTGTGTTTGTGTTTTGTTTTGTTGTTTTCAAGCAGTAGTGGGAAAAAGTACTACATTTTGGTACTTAAGTAAAAGTATCAATAATGCAAAGTAGAAATAATACTGTACACTGTTAGGAGAATCCGGAATTCAGACTTCACTTGAGTAAAAGTACATTTATGGTATTTGGTATCAAAATGTACCTAAAAGTACCAAAAGTAGAAAATACTCATTATGTACAATGTGCCATTTTCACAAGTTTTCAAATGTACTAAAAGTAAGTAAGTAAAAAGTAAAATCTGCAAGCTTGATGCGGTGCGATGCAATGCATTTTGGTGGTGGTTAATGTATGATTAGTAATAAAAATCCAAATCTACAAGTAATATATTTTATGTAGATGTAGAGGAGTAGAAGTAAAAGTACAGAAAATTGGAAATAAAGTAAAAAATAGCTCAAAAATGTACTTAAGTACAGTACTTGAGTACATGTACTTAATTACCTTCCACCGCTGCACACAATAAAAGTGGCCTCTTGTTTCTTTTGTGAGGAGCAGAGTGGAGTCAAGGACGGCCCTGACGTGGTTTTGTCTGTGAATAATAATAATAGAATAATAATACGTCCAGTGTGTCTCTGATAGAGCGATAATTATTACTTCCCAGATCAATAGCATAAACTTGTCAGCAATTATTATATAAAGGCAGCAGCCGAGTTACAGATGGGAATCTTTAAATTAAACACCGTCGGCCCTGAAGGAGACGGCGGGGAGGAGAAAAAAAACGTTAGTGACCTTCCAAGTTTACACTTCTTACAAACACAGACCAGGCTGGGTTTGATTAGAGCTACGAGCAAGAGAGGGGGGGGGGGGGGGGGGGGGAGAGAGAGAGAGAGAGAGAGAGAGAGAGAGACAGAGAGAGAGAGACAGAGAGGGGGGGGGGGGGGGAGAGAGAGAGAGAGAGAGAGAGAGAGAGAGAGAGAGAGAGAGAGAGAGAGAGACAGAGAGAGAGAGACAGAGAGGGGGGGGGGGGGACTGACGATGCAAAAACCACTCCAGGGGTGGAAAGTAACAAAAGTACATTTACTCAAGTATACCGTCTTAAAGGATTACTTCACCACTTTTCAACCTATCTTCATATAATAGCCTATGACATCATCAATGCAAGCCTATGACATCATCAATGCAAGCTTTCTATTCCTGAAGACTTGCAATGTTAAAGTGGAAGCTGTTGTTCTCGTGATAATACAAATCTAAAATGCGTTTTTTCAAAAATATTGTTTAAAAAAAAATCTGTCAAATGATGTCTCAAGACTATAGATTTCTTCACACATCTCTCCTAAGAGACTTGGACCGAGTAGGTTTTTTTTTTTTTTGCAATTTTATTATGAACATTAGTGAGGACCTATTACTATAAGTGCCTATCCCGAACAAGTTCGGCTTTATTTCAATCCAATACAATATTTTATTTGCTATTTTACTTACCCCGAGCTGCTTGGAGCAACGTGGGTGGTCCTTGCTCGTCTAGCGCGAGCCAACGAGAGACGCTAGATGGTCCGACGATTTGTTCCATTGAAAATGGTTTAAAATAAAGTTTAGAGCCCCACAAAAAAAACTCAATATATACTGTCGGCGGCGCGACGTATTCCAGGGTGCCTATCCCGAACTAGTTCGGGGGATATTTAATAAAATGAATTATTTAATCGGAGGCCTCAACGAAGCCCCGGTCTAAACGTCCATCCATGGTCCGGGCCAACACTCGGCCATACACGGGCCGTAGTCGCGCTAACGGCCGCATCGCGCCGCCCACTCCAATAATAAATCACATCTTTAGACAGGATTTTCTCCGGATTGTGTTCCCAGACCCAAAGAGAAAGTTTGTTGCGACTGAAATAGCTTTAGATCGGGCTTCTAAATGGGTTAGCATTTTGGCTACGTGTCAGCTAGCTTCCTCCTCTCGTCACCCATAGCATTGGCTGGAGTGAAATCCCAAGGCACTTGGGACAGTGTCGACGGAAGCTAGAGCGAAGGTCTACAGAGAAATTTCTGGCACTCTAGCGCCCCTTGTGGCCGGCGGCACTGTATGAGTTAAATGAAGATAGGTTGAAAAGCAGCAAAGTCCTCCTTTAAGTATGTTCAGGTAGTTTTACTTTACTGGAGTTATTTAGAATTTTCAATTTGTTTATTATTTCTACTCCACTACATCTCAGAGACAATTATTGTCCTTGTACTTTTACTCCACTCCTACAGTTATTATATTAAATATCACATCTGTAATTACATTCATCACCTCAGCCATATTTAAACTTTAGCTATTTGAAAATAGTACATTGCAGCATTGATACTTTTACTTAAAGGCATATTCCACTTTCAAAAAACTTTTGGTCATTTTATAATCTAATCAGGCTTTTGTGACCCTGGACAGATTTTAATTTGCTTGATTCAATATTTAGATATTTGATATTCATTTTATCAGACCCTCCCCATCCTGGCCCATTCCTTTACAAACCCATTGTAACTTCAAACTCCATTTTAACCATGATAGATTCATTAAAAACACCCGTCTTTTTTACTAGTGACTCATACTAACCTCCTAATACGTGAGCTGGCTCGACAACTTTTTTCATTTATTTTTAATATTTTTTTATTGTATATATTTTTTCCCCATTTTCCCAAGAAATTATTAAGAAAAAATGTCCAGCTCACATTGTGTATTAGGAGCGTAGTAGGCCTACTGTATGAGTCTCCTCTTCCCGTTCCTCCTCTGCCAGACGTCGGGCAGGGGACCAAGAAGTTGACTCAGAGATGCTGTCAGTCTGTAGCCATGATGCCTTCTGGGAACACAGCTAGTCAAGAATAGCAAATGACTTCATATCTCTTATCCCCCCCCCCCCCCCCACCCTGCAGGAAACGCCATCCAGGCCTTCGGCTACAGCGGCGGCGACACCGCGCCGTACCAAGACGAGTCTGTCTCGGAGCCCTTGGCGACGGCGAAGGCACCGGCGCTCGACGGCGGCCCCACGACCACCTCGGAACCCCCCAACGTCCACGGTGACAGCCAGGAGGGGGAGGGGGAGGGGGAGCTACAAGGCAAGGTACTGAAGGCTCATCATCATCATCATCATCATCATCATAACAAGGGGCCTCATGATTCATAAAAACAGTTACCTTTGTGGTAAAACATAACGAGTGCTCTTATTAATGCTTTTAATTTCATTTTAGGCCTAGAATTATTTTTTGATTTAACTATTGAAAAATAGCAGATATACAAGCTCACACTGTGGCACCGAGTGCCGCGCTGCGAGCTTAGAGCTTGTAGATCTGTGAGCTTGTAGATCATTTCTAGATCATTTCTAGATCAAGGGGGGAATTATGCTTTTTATTCTGCACATTAAGCTGCAGGTAAGTTTGAACATTCCTAGAAATAAAGACCGCTGGCTGCTCTGTCTGTAATCAGACACTATTGATATCAGCTTCTATACTGTTGTTTACAGTAGCTTACATCAGTAAGCTAAGCGTTACCAGTGCAATCACCAATGCTTAGAGTATGATAGCCTACATTTTAATGTGAATAGCTGTGAAAAAAAATACCATACAGATTCCATTGGTTAGGTTGGACTATTATTCATTCATGGTGTGTTTGTTCTGATGAACAGCTGATCAATTTCATTTGGACAACATTAAAGCATAGGACTCATCTCCTACAGTACATGAACATATGGTCCTCCATAAACCTACCATAGACAGCCACGGTGAAGGTGGTGATTCATAATTTATGTTCATGTTAGCCTTTTTAAAGAATAATTTGCAATTTAGCACTGATTATTTGGCCACTTTCAGTGCTATTGATAGAGAGAGAGTGTGCTTGTGTGTGTGTGTGTGTGTGTGTGTGTGTGTGCTTGCTTGCGTGTGTGTGTGTGTGTGTGTGTGTGTGTGTGTGTGTGTGTGTGTGTGTGTGTGTGTGTGTGCGTGCGTGCGTGCGTGCGTGCGTGCGTGCGTGGTGTGTGCGTCCGTCTGTCTCTGTATTCCCCTCGGTCCTGAAATGCCTGCATTTGGCTTCTTTTTTTTACATTTAATTGAATTACTAAAACTGTTTTCACTCTAATTTGATTAAATACAAAAAATAACAAATTAAAACGATCACAACAGGCTTCTGTTGCTCCATTGTATCTTGGCAGTGAAGTCATCTTCTCTAGAGATGTTCTGTCAGAAGATCAACGGCGTATGACCAGTGACCACGTGTCACTTGTTTACATATTCGGTTCGCTTAGCAAAGTCCTGTGTGAACGCTAACCAGACCAGATGCAACAATGTAAACATTTGGTCCTTGATCCGGACGTTTTAAACACACTTCAGGTGTGAATGGCATTTAAGTAATCAATCACAGTAATCAATGCCAGGTGTGGGAAATTTGCCAAATCAAGCTAGGCTGGCGTTGCCATGGCAATCACTGGGCTCATGGCAACGGCCAGAGCCTTCTCTGGTCTCCCACCAACTCCACATCAAGCACGGCTCTCCCTTGGGTCGTCTGTGGGGTGAATTAGAAGTCCAACGAGTCCAAGGTTTACACACTTAGGTTCTTACATACTACAGAGATTCGGTGCATTATTTTAAGAAGTACAAACAAAATAAAAACTATTTCATTGAGAGAAGAATATATATTTAACTAATTTCCTGCTATCCCCGTCGAAACCGGAGATTTCCCGCTGTACCGCGCTGCCATGCCCGTAGATCCCGGAAATTTAATTAGCTTTAATCATTATGAACCATAACATGGTATTTTTTCACGCAGATTTTTTAATTTGGAAGCTGTTTGATTCTTTTACCCGCCTGGCATATGATCTGCGCACATATCGTCTGCTGCGCGATGTGCCCTCGCAGGAACATAGCGCACAGCTCTGCGTTTTACATGAGTTTTTCTGTAAACAGCGGCAGATACAGCCTGACAACGGATATTTATTTTTCCAATGGGATTGTTTTTTCCGAATGCTGCGGTCCGGTCTGCAACGCTGCTACATGTTACATGCACAGATTGTGCGCGATGCGTGCACGTGCCCACGTTAAAAGGTAAGGACAATTTGGCAGTTGCTGAGTTCAGGCTATGTTTAAAATGGTAGAGAAAAAGTTAAAAAGGTTAAAGGAGGACAGTTTTTTTACAACAAGGGTTCATATTTTAGAAAGTAATGAGAGAAAAGAAAAGATGAGCATTTTACTGCTTTCCATCATGTTAGTGTTTTTGATTTCAGTGGGGGGGTGGGGGGGCATGCATGCCCACAAGTGACTAAATGTGTCTTTTTGGACACAATAAGCCGATTCTCAAGATGCAGAGCTATCTTTTCTGGCCAGATGTGACTTATGGGGGCTAGAAGTGTTACTGTAAATAGTAATAAAGAAATCGCTGGCTTATAGACGTATTTAGCCACTTGTACGCATGCCCCCACCCACTGAAATCAAAATCACTAAAATGGCTAAAACAACAGAAAGCTGAAAATGATCATCCTTTCTTTTCTTTAATTACAAAAAAAATAAAAATGGAATAAATAGAAGGTATGTATTTTTTATAGATATCGTTACGGTTGGGGCAGGAACCTCTCGCTGTACCTCCATAATCTAGGGTTAGGGTTAGGGTTAGGGTTAGGGTATAATCTAGGGTTAGGGTTAGGGTTAACCCTAACCCTAAACCAGGAACCTCTCTGTACCTTCATAATCTAACTTTATTGTGTTTTGTCGTAAATTAACGACCCTTCTCGATCATACTACATCGTCACGCAAAAGCGTCAAAACTAGCAGATCTACAAACTCCACGCCGTTTCACGCTTGTCGATCTGCCAAGTTTGAATTTGAATCCAGAAAAGTAGCAGTTTTGGACATACGAGGTTTCCACCCGACAGAAACCATAAACACCTCTGATGTTCCGTGGCGAGCTGACGCCAACGCCGCCATTGTTTTGATTATTAATGTTGGGCGCCGTGCGGCGCGGCGTGCTCTGCTCCGACACGGAGGCTGATTGTTCCAGCGTGTTGGTTGCCTTAATCCCCCCTTTCACATCTCCATCACACTCCGTCTCTACGCTGCCCCCCTTTCACATCTCCATCACACTCCGTCTCTACGCTGCCTCGCTAGGAATTTGCCCCAATCTTTTACGATAAGGCGGTTTTACGCTAAACTCCCAGAGATGATGACATCTGGATGAAATATTGTTGTTTCTTTCCCTTGCCATTGAAAGGGTGAAAAGGACAGTGGGAGGAAACGTAATCACATTTTACAGTATCAAATATCAACAATGAAGTTCCAGTATTACTTGAGTAAAAGTATTGGCATCAAAATATGCTTGGAAAATGTTTAAAGCATATGTAATGTAATGTAATGTAATGTAATGTAATAAATATAATATAAATATACTAGTAAGACGCCTCAGGGCGACATGCGACCTCGCCCGGCCATCTGGCCAGTGATGTATATCGGACTAGTTGCCCATATATGGAGACCCCTGGTACCCATATATCTATCTAGGTCGTCCTCAGACGAGCCCTCCATCGTTGTTTCCAGTCATCTCGGTTCTCCATACATCTGGCCAGCTCATTGGTGTTCTGTGTCCCTACGTCTTCCTTGAGTATGTCCACGTATGTTTTTGTGGGACGTCCTCGCGGCCGGTGCCCGTGTGTTGGCTCCCACAGTACCAATTTGCTGGCTGGAAGCTCCTGGTGTCTTTGGCAGTGTCCTGCTAGTCTCATTCTTCTGGTGGCAATTTTCTCGCTTACCTTTGGTATTCCCTCATACAGGCTCTCGTTTGTAACATGTGCACTCCTGTTGATGTTGAGTACTGCACGCAACATTCTAGTGTAGCACCCGTCTAGAGACTTCTGCAGGGTTGGCTTCAGGGTCCAGCATTCACTGCCATAGAGGAGAACAGACTCCACCGTTGCAAAGAAGAAGCTAAGTTTGATTTGGCGGGGGAGGTTAGAGTTCCATACACTGTTCATGCCGTTCAGGGCCCTCCAAGCGAGTGCCTTCCTTACTTTAAGGTCTTTCTCAGTTGAGTCGACCCATGCGCCCAGGTACTTGAAGTCCTTGACTTCCTTCAACACAGCTCCTTCTGTTGTTGTCAGAGGTGAGTGATCAGGTAGGTTATAGGTGATAACCTCAGTTTTCTTAGCGTTTAGCCTGAGACCAACTTTGGCACACTCTATCTCCACCCTGTTCAGGAGTTCTTGTGCTTGTTCCATGCTGTCGGAGAGCAGGCTGATGTCGTCCGCATAGTCCAGGTCTGTCAGAACTACTGCGGGATGCCGTCTTGACCTCCTTGGTGTTAGCGTGAAGCCAAGCTCTTGTTCCCGTCCCCCTATGGCTTTCCTGAGCGCATAATCTAGAACTATGATGAAGAGGTAGGGGGCTAGGGTGTCTCCTTGCATTACCCCAGCTCGGATGTCAAACACCTCACTGCTGCCATCTGGGGTCACCACTTTGGCCCTTGTTTTTGCGTACATGGTCTCGATAGCCCGGAGAATGTTGGGAGGGACATTGTAGGCCTCAAGGATCTTCACCATCTTGCTTCTGTGGATAGAATCAAAAGCCTTTTTGAAGTCAATGAAGCACAGTACAGCTGCTAGGTTGTTCTTTTTCACCTCCTCTATTAATCTCCTTAATGCCAGGATCTGTGCTACGGTTGTTCTCTCCTCTCGAAAACCATTTTGGTTCTCTCTCAGGTGAGGGTCGATGGCATGCCGTATCCTGTTCAGTATCATTCGGTTGAAGACCTTAGCAGTGATACATGTCAGGCTGATGCCTCTGTAGTTGTCTGGCTTTGAGAGGTCTCCAGCTTTAGGCACCGGGATGATATTAGACAGAGACCATATTTCAGGTTGCTTGTTGTGCTGTAGAGCATTGTTGCAAAAGTCTAGGATGAGGTTGTCTAGGTCGCAGTTCTTCAAGACCTCTGGGGGTATGCCATCCGGCCCAGCACTCTTTCCCTCTCTTAGGGTGGATTTTGCCCTGGCGAGCTCGCTGATTGTGAAGGGTCCATCGTCGATGTTCAGGCCCTGGAGGACTGTCGGTATATTTTCCTCCTCTCCCTCTTCCACTGATGTTCCCAGGAGCCTCTGGAAGTGGTCGAACCATGTTGCCACCCTCTCCTCTGGACTGTGTCCCTCCACCTGGCCCTCCTTGGCCCTCTTCCGCCCTGTCATCTCATTTATTACCTTCCAGGCCTCCCCGTATTGCCTTTCACCTTGCGCTGCCTGCACTCTTCGCACACTTTCCATCACTTCTTCCCCTTTGATGGCGTCGTAGGTGCTGAAGAGAGACTGTTTGGCCTCGTTCAGTGTCTCGCGACCCTCCTCTGTTGGTTCACGCTCAAAGTTGAGTCGTGCTTCCTCCATCCTGCCTCGTGCTGCTACAACCTTCGGGTGTCTGGACCGTGGTGGTGCTCTTACTCTGTTCAGCACTGGCACGCACAGTCTGGTCGCCTCCTCATTCGCTGTGATGAATCTCCCATATTCACGGCTGGGCTCCTCTCCCCTATCCAGCTGCCGAAAGCGCTTCCTGACTTCCTCCGAGTACCTGGTTTGGAGGCCCGGATTGGTCGTGAATGCCTTCCAGTCATGCCGAATCTTGGGGCTTGGCTTGGGGACCCTGAGGCTCAGTCGTACCCTCATGGAGACCACACGGTGGTCAGAGCCTACAGAGCTGAACGTGCTGTATGGCTCAGCGTTCAGGATGGAATTCCTCCACTTTTGCCTCACTAGGATGTAGTCCAACTGGTATAGCCTAGGTAGCTCCCCAGGCCTTGAGGCTCGGTCTCTGAAAGTCCATCTCTTCCCTGTTCTCTTTCGGAACATGGTGTTCGCTGCCAGGAGCTGGTGTTCCATGAGAAGGGCTTTGAGGTATGTGCCGTTGCGGTTGGTAGACTCATGGTATGGGAATGGTGCATCCTCCTGTCCAATCCTGGCGTTGAAGTCGCCAAGGATTGCCAGGAAGTTGTGCGCTGGGACACCACGGACTGCTTCTGTGAGGTCCTCATAGAACTCCTCAACCTTCTCAGGTAGTGCCGTGTTAGTGGGCGAGTACACCACTATGACTGTTGTTACTGGGTTACCTGCAAACTCAGCTATGAGGATCCTTTCAGTGTGCTTGTGTACCCGTCGGAGAGCTCTGCGCGCCAGAGAACCCAGCATTATTCCCACACCCCCTGTTGCAGCCTGGGCCCCGTTTCGCCCCGCAGATGCAGTGATGAACGTGCGTTTCTCTACTTGGTGGTAAACTATCTTGTCGCCAGTGTGGACTCTTCTGTGTTCCTGGACTCCCAGGATCTCTACCCCCTGTTCTTCAGCACAATGTGCCAATTCCACCAGTCTAGCTTCTTCTCTCACTGTGCATGCGTTGAAGGTCCCCATTACAAATGGTCTCCGACAACGCATGAGTGCATTGGATGGGATGCTGTGGTCAGACAGAACCCTCCCTCGTTCCCGTGGGTTTGAGGCCCTGTCGTCATGATGTCCTCCGGAAGGAGGACCAGCACCACCATCCGCCGCGATGCTCCTGCGGACTCCCGCCGCTGGAAGTATAGGATTTGAGATGACTTTGTTCTTCATGGTTGGCTTTTCAATGCTAGTTAAGGACTGTGGGGTCGCAAATTCTCACAGTCCTGGTTTTTACCTCAGAGTGACCTTCTCCTAGGTGGGTTGCCTACCATGGCTAAGAGCCCCACCCGCCCGACTGATAGCTCAGATTGCCGGATCTGAATGGTGCACATGCTGATGTTTTAACTCACTGAATGGTTCTAATTCTAAAGTAGTTGTAACTAAATACAGTTCTAAAGTTTCGAAGTGTCTACCTGAGCCTCTCCCTGTTGAGTTCCATCAAGCTGTGTGCTCCATTGTTCCTTTCTGATCCATGAGTGTCTGTGTGTGGCCACTGTCTGCCCTTAAATGCATGTTGAGATGCATAGTAGGGGGAGTGACAAGTGGTGAGCACAGCCAATCAACTGAGCCAGAGGTGATAACAATGTAGTGCCAGCCAAAACCCCCCAACAGAAACCAACCTAAAATCTAAAGTAGTTGTAACTAAATACAGTTCTAAATTTCAAAGTGTCTACCTGAGCCTCTCCCTGTTGAGTTCCATCAAGCTGTGTGCTCCATTGTTCCTTTCTGATCCATGAGTGTCTGTGTGTGGCCACTGTCTGCCCTTAAATGCATGTTGAGATGCATAGTAGGGGGAGTGACAAGTGGTGAGCACAGCCAATCAACTGAGCCAGAGGTGATAACAATGTAGTGCCAGCCAAAACCCCCCAACAGAAACCAACCTAAAATCTAAAGTAGTTGTAACTAAATACAGTTCTAAATTTCAAAGTGTCTACCTGAGCCTCTCCCTGTTGAGTTCCATCAAGCTGTGTGCTCCATTGTTCCTTTCTGATCCATGAGACCCCTGGTACCCATATATGGAGACCCCTGGTACCCATATATGGAGACCAGCCCCTGGTATCCATATATGGAGATCCATGTACTGTATATGGAGATATGCTGTGAGAGCCCAAACATGCTTACTCGGTTATTCATTATGTGAAAGTCCTATGATGTCTATGACATCTGACATCATACCCTTTTATGCCCATACATGGAGATCCCTGTCTGTAGAACCAGCCACACAGATATGGGCTGTCTTGGCCATATATGGATCCTGTTAGTGGGGTATGTGGCCTCCATATATGGGCATTGCATATGAAGTCCTGTTAAATATGGGCTTAATATTGATGACATCAGGGAACTCCATATATGGGCATAAAAGTGATTCTGTTAGTGTGACATCACAGTGAAGCCAGAGCGTGATGTCAGAGCGGCAAACCTATTCTGTTAATAATCTGTGACCTATGGTCGCAATAATATAGTAATAATATAATATATAATATATAATAATATAATAATATAGTAAAAGTCCCTGTTCTGCCTCTCCCTCTCTCTCTCTATAGTAAAAGTCCTGTCATGGCAGAATGTCCCATTTCAAGTTTAAAAAACATATATTTTGAAAATAGCAGATCTACAAGCCCACAACGTGTCACAATGTGATTAGTTACTTTATCCACTGCTTTCTGTGCCATCGGAAAAGAGGAGAGGAGAGGAGAGGAGAGGAGAGGAGAGGAGAGGAGGGAGGGGAGAGGAGAGGAGAGAGGAGGAGAGGAGGGGAGAGGAGGGGAGAGGAGAGGAGAGGAGAGGAGAGGAGAGGAGAGGAGAGGAGAGGAGAGGATAGTTTTTAATCTGGATTAGAAAGTTTCTATAAAAACCTGGCCCAGGGCCTGTTCTGTTCAGACTCTGTGAGGAAGAAGACTGCAGTGAACTCTGCTTGTTCAGTGTCTGGAACGGGTCTGTTGGTTTGTCTTTTAATAGAATTGTACTTCATTTTCTGATCAAATACAAATGTGAGAAAGACCATGATGATGAAGACCAGGGGACCATGTTATACTCTGTCCAGCTGGACTAGATGACCAGGGGACCATGTTATACTCTGTCCAGCTGGACTCAGGGGACCATGTTATACTCTGTCCAGCTGGACTAGATGACCAGGGGACCATGTTATACTCTGTCCAGCTGGACTAGATGACCAGGGGACCAGGTTATACTCTGTCCAGCTGGACTAGATGACCAGGGGACCAGGTTATACTCTGTCCAGCTGGACTAGATGACCAGGGGACCAGGTTATACTCTGTCCAGCTGGACTCAGGGGACCATGTTATACTCTGTGTTATGTGTTATGTGTTATGTGTTATATGTTATACTATGTTATACTCTGTGTTATGTGTTATGTGTTATGTGTTATATGTTATACTATGTTATACTCTGTGTTATGTGTTATGTGTTATGTGTTATATGTTATACTATGTTATACTCTGTGTTATGTGTTATGTGTTATATGTTATACTATGTTATACTCTGTCCAGCCACACAGCAGGACTTTCTCTCTCTCCAGGGGTGTCCCACCAAGTTCTGGGCCCTGGGTACAAGGATTCACTGCGGGCCCCCCCCCCCCCACCCCCACCCCACCCCACCCTGGGTACAAGGATTCACTGCGGCCTTCGCTTAAAAAAATACATACATTCAAAGATTTGCACACATTTTCACGACTTTACATATCTTTGTAACTTGACTGCGCCAGATGATAGCAGCAGTGCGTATGCTGGCTGCATACCGCTCTGCTTACCATCATCTGGGACTGCTCCGGCAGACCCGATGTAAGGGGCGGGCCATTTATTCAAATTCTTTAGCAGGTGATTGGATGGGGCCTCCTCTCTATCACAGTCTGGGACCACTCATATTGGCCTGTCTGCATGACGTTACACCCAGAATCCGCCTCCCGGGTTTCCACGTGGTCTGCAATCAGACTCTATTGGCTCAGAGCCGCTCAGAGCCCGCCCGTAGCTGCCGCTGATTGGTCCGGCCGGGACTTTACGAGTGTGATCAACTCTTCCCGAGGAATCTCAGATGGTAAAGTAGGGCGGTACGTACTACTGCCACCATCTGGCGCAGTCAGGTTAATATCTTTGTATGTCTGCTATTTTTCAATAGCTAAAGTATAAAATAATTACTAATTAATTACTAATTAATAATCCACCTTGGGCCCTAGTAACTCAGTCCCACTCCCCCCCTTGTGACGCCCCTGCTCTCTACCCCCCCTCCCTCCAACCTTAATGGTACATTCTGGAAC
>NC_137832.1:65700259-65702631 GCF_963921795.1 Nannobrachium achirus | reverse complement strand
TACAGCTGACACTCTGCCTCTCTGTAAAGGTTCAGTGTGTGTACAGCCGACACTCTGCCTCTCTGTAAAGGTTCAGTGTGTGTACAGCCGACACTCTGCCTCTCTGTAAAGGTTCAGTGTTTGTACAGCTGACACTCTGCCTCTCTGTAAAGGTTCAGTGTGTACAGCTGACACTCTGCCTCTCTGTAAAGGTTCAGTGTTTGTACAGCTGACACTCTGCCTCTCTGTAAAGGTTCAGTGTGTGTGCGGCGGCGTTGCTACGTCAGTGTGGATGCACCGAGGCTCCGCTGACTGGCTGTGCTTAATTTATTGTAAAAATGGTAATTAGGAAACAATAAGACATGTGATTACTCAAGCAGGAAGTTTATAATTAGAGAGGGAGAGCCAGTGGGGACATTTTGGGCGTCCTCCCCCCCCACTTTCTTCACAGGCAACAACTATGCTTGGCAATTAAAACTTGTCAAACTTCCTCAGTGCCGGGTACAAACCGTGGTGATGAGTCTGGACGACTGACTGACTGACTGACTGACTGACTGACTGGCTGGCTGGCTGGCTGGCTGTCCACCAAATTCTGACAAAAGGACACAGAGGAGGACCACCCCATGACAATGTGTACACACACACACACACACACACACACACACACACACACACACACACACACACACACACACACACACACACACACACACACACACACACACAGGCGCGCGTGCGCGCACACACAATCTGTTCCAGAGATAATTGATATATCAGGCTTGTGGTTTGTGGAGAGAGAGAGAGAGAGAGAGAGAGAGAGAGAGAGAGAGAGAGAGAGAGAGAGACAGATGGCAGGATGGACCTGAGGTGTAAAGTAACTCAGTAAGTGCATTTACTCAAGTACAGGATTGAGTTCTAGTTTTGAGTTCATTTGAGTTTACTTCAGGATCTCCAAACTTTACCCAGTAAGCACGGTCAGGACCTGGACCAATCAGTGAGGTCTCCACGGTCAGGACCTGGACCAATCAGTGACGTCTCCATTAGGGCCAGATCAAGTCAAACCATGACTAGTCAGATCTGGCCTAGAATATCACCTGATTTCAACTAACATAAATCCTGCCCACAAAAACGGACGTCCTGGATTAATCAGAGAGGGTCTGATCGAGGCCAGATAAATATCATAACTAGTCAGATATGGCACAGACATAATATAACCTTACCCATGCTCATATTTCAACTAATATTACAAACAATAACAATAATCCTATAGTCCATGTGACGTCCTGGTAATGACGTCAAGATCATCCCCATATGGGCTGTGATCTGGCCTGGTTCTGAACGTCACCGGAGGACGTTATCATAACGTCATCATGACGTCATCATGACGTCGTTTGGCTTGTAGGGTTACTTCTACTTCACTACATCCTAGAGGCAAATATTGATGCATTACAAACTTTAGTTACCTTTATCGAGTTAGATCATTATCCATGCATTAACCACTTACGTCCGATTTCATTTGCGACACATTGTGACTTGTGAGCTTGTAAATCTACCATTTTCAAAAGATTTGTATACATTTAGAAAACCTGCAAAAAGCGGAATTTAATGAGTACTTTTACTTTAGGTCGTTTTATGTACATTTGGATGGCTATATTTTGTAACAGTAGAGTATTTCTTGATCTTTTTTTAAGTAAAAACATCCCAATACTTCTTCCACCGCTGTTTGGTGGGTGGAGAGACAGATGGAGGGACGAAGCTGAAGGGCTGACGGACGGACGGACGGACGGACGGACGGACGGACGGACGTTGGTGGAACAGGGGGGGGGGGGGGGGGGGGGGGGGGGTAGAGAGATGGACAGATGTCATTGAAGGAATAACGCCAGGCGTGATTGGACTGACAAAAGCGAAAAGTGCCGCCCGCCTGTGACCGGGTCGTCTGTGACCGGGTCGTCTGTGACCGGGTCGCCTGTGACCGGGTCGCCTGCGACCGGGTCGTCTGTGACCGGGTCGCCTGTGACCGGGTCGTCCCGGCAGGCCCTCTTTCCAGTTCATTTCCATCTCTTTTAAATGTCACAGGCCTTCCACTGCTCAGTTAATGTAACGGTCAGATGGAAAAACATTGGATGTCCAAAACCATTGCTTAAATTGAGTCTGATGAAAGGCATGTAGTTCCAAACGTCACACATTTTTCTGTTGCAATAAAAGCACTTTAGCCACACAGTGTGCAAGCGTTTTAGTACTATTTTTTACTATATTTGTTCCCATTTTTCCTGCGCTGGTAGACGCTCAGAGCCTGCCCAATTGTTGGGATGTGCATGTCTGTCTGTCTGTCTGTCTGTCTGTCTGTCTGTCTGTCTGTCTGTCTCGTTGCTTTGCAAAGGAATGGAACAATT
>NC_137832.1:65687759-65697759 GCF_963921795.1 Nannobrachium achirus | reverse complement strand
ACCTGCGTAACCCGGGGTTACTGGATAACCAGCCCTGGGGAAATGTAAAGCTGTTGCTGCTGTGCTGTTATTTTAGCTACGACACTTTGACCAATTATAGGAGCAGCAGTGGAGTGACGGTACCTGGGAATACGTTAACTAGCAGGGCCATCTGCACCGTGCTGGGCTTGTTTGTCAGCAGAGGTGGAAAACGTACCAACATGTCTTGCTTGAGTAAAAGTATCAATACTGCAATATAGAAATACTCTGTTACTAAGTGTAACGGAGGTGATCCGAAACCCCCCCACCCGGCTTTGTACCCGGGTCTCCCACGCAAAAGTCCAATATCTTAACCACTAGACCAACTTTCGTCCGGGGGAGCTACTAGACTTTTGAGGCTTCAAGGCTGGGGCTGCGACTCTCTCCGTCACACAAGTAAAAGTCTGGATTTCAACATGTACTTGAGTAAAAGTACAAAAGTATTGGCATAAAAATATACTTGAAGTACCAAATGCAAAAGTACAAAATGTTTGAAAATAGCAGATTAACAAGCATCGCAGTGCGTCACATCTGAGCTTGTAGATCATCTATTTTCAAATAACCTTACATATAACATTTCCATGGAATATTATATTATATTATTATTATAATATTATATTATTGTCCACTCATAATGGCAGAAATTGATTTTTTACAAAAATGTCCACCACGAGCCTGCAATGACGAGTCATGATGCTTGCAAATATTATATACTATATTGTCATCCAAACCATGCCCATAGTAACCACATTTTAGAGGATAGCCTACCTACTACCTAGTATGGGTGTAATATTTATTTATTCTCTTCTGCATTAGCATTGTTATTGCCAGGACCATAGAGGCATAGAGAGGAACTATAGTTCAGGACACAGTTTCTGTCAGGAACGAATGTGGGACCGGACCAATACAGCGTCAGTGCAAGCAGGAGGGAAGCTAAGCTATTCCCCAGGCTCTGTATGAGGTGGCCACTGATCAAACCATGTACACATCGTTTTATAATAGTAGTAATAACTACTCCCGCCGCTCTGCTGCCACTCGCGACTGTTATTCCGCGGCCGTCAGAAAAGTCCGCGAATGGCCGTGAAATCCGCGGGTGGTCACGAGTTCCGCGAAAAATTCTGTGATCGCGGAATCGCGGATTCCTGGGGGGACTACTAAATGCCCTGTCTGTCCCACCAAACATGATGGCATGCAAAAATGTAAAATGTCAAAAATATTAAACTATTTGAAATGTTATGCTACAACTAGGTAGATGGATAGATAAACTGATAAGATATTAGAGAGAGAGAGAGAGAGAGAGAGAGAGAGATAGGTGTAAGACCTGTTGTTTGTATTGTGTTATAGGAATAAGTGTGCAAAAAAGGCGTAGTTTTCTATGCGTTTCGGGTGTTTTAGGGGGTTTGTCCCCTCATTTTTTTGAGTTTTTTTTTTTAGGTGACCCCCCCTATCATTTCTTCCTGCCCCACCTAGTGCTAAAGGCTAGATCCGGCCCTGGTCTGTGCGTTCGTTTCTGGCAGTAGCTGTGCGTGTGGCGCGTGTGCGTTCACACGTATCGCCCGTGCGTGTGTGCGTGTGCGTGTGCGTGCGTGCGCGCGCGTGTGTGTGTGTGTGTGTGTGTGTGTGTGTGTGTGTGTGTGTGTGTGTGTGTGTGTGTGTGTGTGTGTGTGTGCGTGTGTGCGTGTGTGTGTGTGTGCATGGAGGTTGTCTGCAGACAGACAGAGATCTGGTTCATGTCAACAGGCTGCAGACACACACGACTGCCTCTGCTAATTAATTGTCTTTTAGTGGCGGTGATGTTTTGCCGCCTTGTCAAGCAAGACGCTGCTTTTTGGGGGGCAAAACCGTCAATTAAGCATTTCTTCATGCACTCATGTATCGTTCTTTAACACGCCTCCCCTCCTCTCATACGGATCATACTGCCTCTCTTTATCTCTCTCTCCCTTTTCTCTAGCGCTCTATCCCTCGCTCGCTGTCTCTCTCGCTCCATCCATGCCCCCCCCCCCCCCCCTTCTCTCGTTTACATGTTCAGGGTTGGGGAAGGGAAGGGGAGGGGGGAGAGGGGGGGGGAGGACCCTGTCCTGTTGATATAATTCAACAGTGTTTTCTCATGTGATTATTTATTTGGCAGAGCCGGCGCGGTGTTGCACTGTGAGGGGGGATGAGGAGGGTCTATACTGTAGACGCAGTGTGAGGGGGGTGGGGGTGAGGGGGTGCTATACTGTAGACCCGGTGTGAGGGGGGTGGGGGTGAGGGGGTGCTATACTGTAGACCCGGTGTGAGGGGGGTGGGGGTGAGGGGGTGCTATACTGTAGACGCAGTGTTTCCCAAACAGTGGGTTGCGGACACAAATTACTTAGATTAGCGACTGTAAAATTTTCACCAAAAGGCCCCTTTTATAAATGTCAGCCCCTGCCTCTCTAACATTCTCTGCACGTCCCTGGTCCTGTGTATTCAGTTCATTGAAAGAGTAAATGTACTGAGGTTACAGTGCATCACTGGAGGAGGAGAAGGAAAAGAAAGAAATAATGTCTCAGTTCAGAATGATGTTCCTCCTCCTCCGTGTTGCTGGTAAATGCCAGGGTAAATTGAGGGAGAAACACTACAGTTACTGGGAGGCAAATGGTTTCCGCCGCCGCACCGTTTCAAGAATCACCAAGGAAATTGAAAAAGCCATTCAGAACGCTAACAATGTTATGGAAAAAGGCACATCATAATAAGGCCGTTGCTGTGTGTGTGTGTGTGTGTGTGTGTGTGTGTGTGTGTGTGTGTGTGTGTGTGTGTGTGTGTGTGTGTGTGTGTGTGTGTGTGTGTGTGTCTCAGGGGAGGTCTCCCCACAGAAGGGTAATATCCAGAGCGATGGGTTCCCAGCCTCTCTGGGTTAATGTGAAGGCTCAGTACAAGTACATGAATCTGTCTCTCGGTTGTGTGGCTCGTGCACAAAAACAACGTCTGCCGTTGTTTATGGCAAGAAAATGTTGTTTATTGTGTGTGTGTGTGTGTGTGTGTGTGTGTGTGTGTGTGTGTGTGTGTGTGTGTGTGTGTGTGTGTGTGTGTGTGTGTGTGTGAGTTGTCAATGCCCCTGGTGGAGGAATTTTGTTAATGCTCTATACCAGGGGTTCTCAAACCTTTTTTGGCCGTGACCCCCAAAATAAACATATTTGAACTGGGGACCCCCACCCTGACAAGCACTTGGAATTGTAGGTATTACATTTATGTGACTCGGTTCCACAGATAAGTAGATAGTAGATCTACATGCTCACAACGCCTCGGCGTTGTGAGCATGTAGATCTGCTATTTTCACAATGTTTGCCTCTTGCTTACTTAATATTTGACAGTTTGGCCAGTCCTGTCGAATATTCGACTATTCGAATACTTTGAGGTCGAATAACAGCGTCCTGCTGTTGTACACAGACAGCTCAAATACACAAGCTCTAGTTCCCACACACTGTATAAGTGTAGACTAAATACACAAGCTCTAGTTCCCACACACTGTATAAGTGTAGACTAAATACACAAGCTCTAGTTCCCACACACTGTATAAGTGTAGACTAAATACACAAGCTCTAGTTCCCACACACTGTATAAGTGTAGACTAAATACACAAGCTCTAGTTCCCACACACTGTATAAGTGTAGACTAAATACACAAGCTCTAGTTCCCACACACTGTATAAGTGTAGACTAAATACACAAGCTCTAGTTCCCACACACTGTATAAGTGTAGACTAAATACACAAGCTCTAGTTCCCACACACTGTATAAGTGTAGACTAAATACACAAGCTCTAGTTCCCACACACTGTATAAGTGTAGACTAAATACACAAGCTCTAGTTCCCACACACTGTATAAGTGTAGACTAAATACACAAGCTCTAGTTCCCACACACTGTATAAGTGTAGACTAAATACACAAGCTCTAGTTCCCACACACTGTATAAGTGTAGACTAAATACACAAGCTCTAGTTCCCACACACTGTATAAGTGTAGACTAAATACACAAGCTCTAGTTCCCACACACTGTATAAGTGTATAAGTGTATAAGTGTAGACTATTTGAGCTGAGCCCCTCTTTTTTTCTTGTTCTGTCATGACATATGAAGAGAAACCACAGCTACCGCTGGAGTGTGCCTGGGATTTTTTCTTCTTTTTTTCTTCTTTTTTTTTTAGTTTTTCTCTCTCGTAGAAGAAAGTTGGTATAATGAAGTTTTTTGATGAAAAGACGTGTTGGCACAACCTTAGTAAACAAAACAAAACAACTAATGAGCTCATCACAGCACAAGAAGCTTCTTTTTGCCAAAGCTGCTCAAACAGTCAGAGTGATGTCATTGTTACTCCATAACTTCACCTATCAAACAGAGTGATGTCATTGTTACTCCATAACTTCACCTATCAAACAGAGTGATGTCATTGTTACTCCATAACTTCACCTATCAAACAGAGTGATGTCATTGTTACTCCATAACTTCACCTATCAAACAGAGTGATGTCATTGTTACTCCATAACTTCACCTATCAAACAGAGTGATGTCATTGTTACTCCATAACTTCACCTATCAAACAGAGTGATGTCATTGTTACTCCATAACTTCACCTATCAAACAGAGTGATGTCATTGTTACTCCATAACTTCACCTATCAAACAGAGTGATGTCATTGTTACTCCATAACTTCACCTATCAAACAGAGTGATGTCCTTGTTACTCCATAATTTCACCTATCAAACAGAGTGATGTCGTTGTTACTCCATAACTTCACCTATCAAACAGAGTGATGTCATTGTTACTCCATAACTTCACCTATCAAACAGAGTGATGTCATTGTTACTCCATAACTTCACCTATCAAACAGAGTGATGTTTGTTACTCCATAACTTCACCTATCAAACAGAGTGATGTCATTGTTACTCCATAACTTCACCTATCAAACAGAGTGATGTCATTGTTACTCCATAACTTCACCTATCAAACAGAGTGATGTCATTGTTACTCCATAACTTCACCTATCAAACAGAGTGATGTCATTGTTACTCCATAACTTCACCTATCAAACAGAGTGATGTCCTTGTTACTCCATAATTTCACCTATCAAACAGAGTGATGTCGTTGTTACTCCATAACTTCACCTATCAAACAGAGTGATGTCATTGTTACTCCATAACTTCACCTATCAAACAGAGTGATGTCGTTGTTACTCCATAACTTCACCTATCAAACAGAGTGATGTCATTGTTACTCCATAACTTCACCTATCAAACAGTGATGTCATTGTTACTCCATAACTTCACCTATCAAACAGAGTGATGTCATTGTTACTCCATAACTTCACCTATCAAACAGAGTGATGTCATTGTTACTCCATAACTTCACCTATCAAACAGAGTGATGTCGTTGTTACTCCATAACTTCACCTATCAAACAGAGTGATGTCATTGTTACTCCATAACTTCACCTATCAAACAGTGATGTCATTGTTACTCCATAACTTCACCTATCAAACAGAGTGATGTCGTTGTTACTCCATAACTTCACCTATCAAACAGAGTGATGTCATTGTTACTCCATAACTTCACCTATCAAACAGAGTGATGTCATTGTTACTCCATAACTTCACCTATCAAACAGAGTGATGTCATTGTTACTCCATAACTTCACCTATCAAACAGAGTGATGTCCTTGTTACTCCATAACTTCACCTATCAAACAGAGTGATGTCATTGTTACTCCATAACTTCACCTATCAAACAGAGTGATGTCATTGTTACTCCATAACTTCACCTATCAAACAGAGTGATGTCATTGTTACTCCATAACTTCACCTATCAAACAGAGTGATGTCATTGTTACTCCATAACTTCACCTATCAAACAGAGTGATGTCATTGTTACTCCATAACTTCACCTATCAAACAGAGTGATGTCATTGTTACTCCATAACTTCACCTATCAAACAGAGTGATGTCCTTGTTACTCCATAACTTCACCTATCAAACAGAGTGATGTCGTTGTTACTCCATAACTTCACCTATCAAACAGAGTGATGTCGTTGATACTCCATAACTTCACCTATCAAACAGTTTACCGTAGTAGAAAAGAGATGAGATCCAAGCACTCGAGGAGTTTAAAATAAAATAAAGTTTATTGTCTAAAAGCCTACATGTTTCGACCTTGCGGTCTTCATCTTTGCCCTGATGAAGACCGCAAGGTCGAAACATGTAGGCTTTTAGACAATAAACTTTATTTTATTTTAAACTCCTCGAGTACTCGGATCTTATCTCTTTTCTACTAAGTTTTATCCCACTGATCCTAGAAGCACCACTTACACACTTTTTTACTATAAGATTTTACCTCCCTTGAGCACCCGGTTATTCTCTGCTTTTTGGTCTAGTTTACCTTTGGTCACCTATCAAACAGTTTACCGTAGTATTTGATTGATTGATTTATTGTTTGTCACAGGTGGATATAATTTCTCCCTGTCTCTCTCTCTCTCTCTCTCTCTCTTCTCTCCTCTCTCTCTCTCTCTCTCTCTCTCTCTCTCTCTCTCTCTCTCTCTCTCTCTCTCTCTCCTCTCTCTCTCTCTTAATGCCCCAGCTGACTGTACCACTTTCTCCTATGTCTCTTTCTGGTCAACATGTAGACTGTAGACACCGGTGTCTCTTTCTTGTCATGTAGACACCTATATGTCTTTTGTTGAGATTCTGAAATCTTAACTCCCCAGAGTCACCATCTTTAAAGCAAACCTAACCCTAACCCTAACCCTTTGATTGGTGCTGGGCTGAGCATGGATCAGATTGTAAATACCATCATGTTTTATTTGATGGCCTTCCTGCCCTGGCATTTGGCCCCTGTGCCCTCAAAACATGGTCAACACCAAAGTCCAAGTGGCCTTGCCTCTAAACCGATGAAATTCCAGGCCTGGTCATAACTAACCATTACTCTCTCTCTTTCTCCCCCCTCCCCCCTATACCCTCTCTCCCCCCCTCCCCGCTATACCCTCCCCCCCTCCCCAGTCCATGGTGCAGCCCAGCAGTGGTTACGACGTGCTGCGTCGGCCTCAGGGCGAGCCGGACCAGGAGTCGGGCGGCTCCAGTGCTCTGCACCCTGCCACCGGCTGGGCCCTGCTCCCCGGACTGGCAGCCCTCCTGGCCCTGCAGCGGGCCTTGTAGGAGGAGGAGGAGGAGGAGGACGAAGGTGATGAAGTGCCAGGAGGAAGAGAGACGAAGAGAGAATTTAAAAAGAGAGAAAAATATAAAGAGGTTCATCCACCCACTCAACAAGATGATCCCAAAAGCAGAAGAAGAAAGAGGAGGAGGAGGAGATGTTCTTTCATTGGCAGGTGTTTCGTACCGTGGTGTCCAGGATTTTTATTTTAGTTTTATTTTTTTGCCGTCGTGACGTCGTGGCGGTCGTACGAAAGAGAAAAAAAAACGGAAGGTGGATACACGACTTAAAACACCTTCGGGGGGGGAAATGAAAGAAACAAAGTGAATTTGTTGTTTTTTTGATGTATTGTTTTTGTTTGGGGGGGAGGAAGGGGGAGGAGGGGGGAGGAGGGGTGCTTTTGAGGGCCGTAGAAAAGGACACAAGGCTTTAAAAAGAAACACCCCTTGGTTGTGTGTGTGTGTGTGTGTGTGTGTGTGTGTGTGTGTGTGTGTGTGTGTGTGTGTGTGGGTGTGTGTGTGTGTGTGTGTGTGTGTGTGTGTGTGTGTGTGTGTTGTGTGTCCGAGGAGGGCCAAACAAACAAACTCTGGACGATGCCTTCCCTCGGGTCGCTGGCAAAGGAAAATAAAAAAGGGACAAACACACAACAACCTCCTCCTCCTCCTGACTGTCTGTTCAAAGACTTCTGCACTTTGTTCTGCCACCATGAAGGAAGCAGGTGTGTTACTGTAGGGGGGAGAGAGAGAGAGAGAGAGAGAGAGAGAGAGAGAGAGAGAGAGAGAGAGAGAGAGAATGGAAGGAGAGAAATGGGGACAGGGGGGTGGGGGTGGGTGGGGGCAGTGGCGGTTGTATATAAATAAATATATACATGAGGAGAGATAAATATTTCTTCTATCAAAGTCACACATTTCCACCCTGAATTGAATCGGTTCCCCCCGCTTAATAATCTCTTCTCGGATGAACGGACTGCACATTTTTGGGTGTCCTGTGCGCACACGCGCACGCGTTTGTGTGGATGGGTGGCTGGGTGGGTGAGAGGGGGTGGGGGGGTGGTGGGGGGGGGTGATTACATTCTGTCGCTTCAACTAGGGCTGTCACGATTATGTCATTTTAACATGACGACTAATTGTCACTCAAATAATTGCGATTAACGATTTAATTGTGTTTTTGTCGTTGACAATTACATTTCTGTTTGGCTTTTAGGCTTTGAAGTTGCTCATGGCAGATATGACACATAATCTAAATATACAAAGAAATGAAGGACATATTTGACAACTTTACACTTAAAAAAGAACATTGATAGTGGAAATAGCCGACAACGCGTGAGCTTGTAGATCTGCTATTTCCACTACTTTTTGAAAGTGTTTGAAACTATATTAACATTTCTCAACATGTAAACGATTATGACGATTATGCAAAATTATTGCGATTACCTCAGATAATTGCGATTAGACGATGATGTAATAATTGTGACAGCCCTTCAACACTAGTATAAACTCTCAACCTGTAAAGACCTTCTCGGTGTTCTAAGTGTTGGTATAGTAACCGTGACCATAATCAATCTACCGTTTAAAACAAAACAAAAAAAAGTACAGAAAAAAATAAAAACAGCTCTTTCGTTTTGGGGTGCAACGAGTCTAAATATAATATAAATATAAATATGATTATGATTATTATTATTATTATGATTTCGATTGTTCTTTTTTCAACAGAGGAGGAGAAAAAAATGGCAAAAGGCGACGTTACCTTGGAGAGAAAAAATAAATAAACAGGTCCTCGTTTTGAGATGTTAATTGTTATTGATGATTGTGTGGGTGTTCACTAAAAAAACATAGTTATGTCCACCTTCACATCATCTGTAGATTTATGTCTTTATGTATATAAACAAAAAAAAACTAAACTGTTTCCTTTTACGTTGGAACTTGATGCTATTCTACAGTACCTTTTGAATGGACCATTTACGTTATGATGATAATGATGATGATGATGGCCCTTTGTTGATGATGATTACTGACCTGATGAAGACTCTGGTACAGAAGCGACACACTCTTGTTGGGGGGTTGGGGGGGACAAAAAGAAAAAAGCCTTTGTTTGCTGCGTTTATATTTGTCTATAAAGGTTTGATGATCACAAAGAATGTATACAGGGATGACATTAAAGAACAGAGCTCTACAATGCTTGGAAAGCCAGAACCTGTCAGTGTGTTGTTACTCTTGGAGTGTGGTTCCACTGGTTCAAATAATACAATAAAACAATAATAAATACAGATATGCCATTTCAAAACATCACATGTCCTGCCATTGGCAAGAAAGAAACCACCCGCATAATAGTATAAAGCCCATCTATGGCTTAATAAAGGTATTAGTTAGGTATAAAGCCCATATCTGGCTTGCCAGAGCTGGCCCAGAACTGGGTCAGAACAGATCCGGCAAGCCAGAACGGGGCCATTTCTGGGCCATCATTCCTTGCGGTATGTGAGCCGACTGTAAGTAGATTATGTGGGCCATAACTGGGCCAGACCTATTTTGCTATGTGGGCAATGGGAAAAAAATAATAATTTGCAGGACATTTTCAGGAAAAGAGCAGTAAATCCCAAAGACATGAAACTGCACATCTGTATAAAATAAATATATCTTTTGTGTTTCGATATGTGAGCCAATTTGAATAGGGCTGAATCCTCTAGTTTTCTTTTGTGTTTCATGTCATAAAAGCAGGGAATCATAGCTACAAAATTGACATTGGTTGTGCAGTTTGACCCACCAGTGTTGGAGATATGGCTCATAGAGTGAGGTCTTTGCACAGATGCGGAGACTTGAGAAAACAGTCT
>NC_137832.1:65652759-65682759 GCF_963921795.1 Nannobrachium achirus | reverse complement strand
AGCCTGTAGAAATGGGACGCAATGCCTCCCTGTTTGGCACTCGGCATCAAGGGTTGGATTGGGTGGGGTTGGATTGGGTGGGGTTAGGGTGGGGTTAGGGTTAGTTAGTGGTTGATCACCACTAGTGATTCCTGAGCGCAGCACGGCTGCAGCTCACCGCTCTAAGAAATGTGTCAATGCTGAGAACAAAATGTTGCTCACTGCAATGTATGTAACAATAAAGATTATTGATTGATTATATCGACACCAAATGAGCCCTTACGGCAAAGTGTATACAAATGAAACCAAATGGACCCCTAAGGCCTGGGGGGCTGACAATTGGGGTCTCAGGGGAATGACAATTGCCACCCTACTGTTCACGTTCAAATTCTGTTATTTTAAGCATATTGTCCCTGTTTCCTACATGAAAAGTAATACATATAGGCCTATATCATTTGAAAAGATTCACAACCTTTCATCACTTAAAAACAATTGCAAAACCTAAACTTTAGACCCTATATGCCTATTTACAGCAAGGCTATTGTGCACTTTCAGCCATGTATTGTACTTCAATACATAGCTATTTAGAGCACACTTCTCAGGTGCACACTTTAATTCAAAGAGCCTCTATAGTCTATAGCATTGCTTTGAGTACCTGAAATTATAGTCTTGTGAAGTTCCCTGCGTCTCACGGCCGTGGGCTGTGATGACTACTGTATGACTAAACACAAAAGACTACAGTATTGCTTGAAGAATGCCTGAAATTAAGATAATAGTCTTCTTGTGATAGCATTGTACTGTTAGGCTTTGATGACTATGGATAGATACTAAACACTAGGCTACAGCAGAAGTGCTTGCAGAATGCCTGAAAATACCTGGAAGTGCAGAATACATACTGTGAAAGAATAGGCTTGTTTATGAGAACATATTGTGAAAAGGACTCTATAGTTTATTGCATTTTATATTAGCTACATTTTGCTGAACTGTATTTGACTCTTTGAAAGCAGGGGGCCAACGTGGCAAAACATTTGCTCCATAATGTTTTATATTATGCAGATCAAAATACCCCCATGTGCACTTTATCCTCAAGTCGCCAGTATCATTTGGCATCCAAAAATAATCACTGCATATCATTTGATATTCAAAAAGAACCATAGCTTTGAAAAGCAATAAATGTCACAGTTGAGATGCATCGGCAGCTTCAGCTTGCTGTTCTGTATATCGCTGTTGCTGGGCAGAAACCTCGTATCTCCAGAAGTCTAACTTTTTCTATTGTTTTCTTCTTCATAAATGAACCCCCTATTTGATCACGCTACAGCGACACACAAAAGCATCAAAAGTAGCAGATCTACAAGCTTGAATTGAACACATTTTGAGCTTGTATATCTGTTACTTTTGATGTCCTTTTTTTGTTTTGTTGCGACCGTCAGGTCGCAAGTTACTATGAACACCTCCACCGGCTGTCAGTCCCTCCGTCTGTCTGTCCGTCACGTCACGCCACGTCACGTCACGTCACATAAAACCATTTTCATATGGAGGAGGTTGTTTTGTGTTCCAGAACGTAATAATAACCCCCACAAACCAAATGGCTTTTTCTCCATTTCCACTGTGACTTCCAACACTGACCATTTACCCACAGTACGGCCAAACCACTGCCTGAGTTAATTACACTTTATAGCAGGGGTTTACAACGTTTTCAGGCCAAGGACCCCTCAGTTGAGAGAGAGATGAAGCAGGGACCCCCACAACCTGTTCATAGATTCCATATAGTTTCATTGTTTGACAGCACAATCATCAGTGTATTTCGGAATCATGTTAATGTGTGTTTTCAGATATTTAACCACTTGAACCATCAATACTTAATAAACTTGACCTTTCACTGTACTTAGTCTGCACTTTTATCCCTCCAGTCCAAAGCACTTTGCCGAAAATAGCCGATCTACAAGACCTTGCAGTGCAAGGCGTTGTGAGCTTGCCGATCTACAAGCTCACACCGCCTTGCAGTGCTAGGCGTTGTGAGCTTGTAGATTTGCTATTTTTGGCTAAAGTTCTCAGAATATGGACGCTAGGGTTCAAGTGGTTAAAATAAGAAAGGGGGAAAAAAACAAGTTCCTATCACACAACATTTGGAGGACCCCCTGTAGTAACTCCGAGGACCCCCTAGGGGTCCCTGCTTTATAGCAAGTAACGAGAGCTACACTAAAAACTATATATTTCAAAACAAGTACAGTAGCTTGCTACACTAAAATGTGTTAGTAAGCTACTGTAGCTGCATTGAAGCTACTTAGTACCTGGCTTTATGTAATCAATAAAGTGGCTGAGGAGAGGCTTCTGACATTGAGTGATTCAATAAAAACATTCTGCTGCTAAACGCTGTAAACACAATCAGATGGAGAATTCTCCTCTCACAGCTCATTGTGTGTTATTATTTATTGTGTGTTATTATTTATTGTGTATTATTATTTATTGTGTGTTATTATTTATTGTGTATTGTGCAATTTTATGTTGTTAAGATCAACCGAGTCATTTAAACTTCGTCATCGCTTAACAATTTGAAAGCCATTCTTAAAGGAAACATTAGGCAAGCTGGTGTGTACACAAAAACATTCCCCCCTCCCCCTCCCCTCTATGACAGGCATCAAACAGGTAGCTTTGATGCTTTCATTGATTAGAGAGATCACTAACGAGGACTTGACACTTTTATGGCCCAATCAATTACCTCAGTGCACAACCCCTTTGAAGTTCAAAGGGAGCATTTAACCCACTTACTGCCAGGGGCCACAAGGTGCCGCTAGAGTGCCAGACATTTCTCCATAGGCCTTCGCTCTAACTTCCAGGTACACAGGCAGAAGTGGCTTGGGCTTTCACTGCAAACACTGTTATGAAGGAAGACCGGAGGAAGTTAGCTAACAGTTAGCTATTAGCTTCTTTATTTTTTAGAAGCCCGATCTGAAGTTATTTAGCCGCAAAAAAACTTTGTCGCTGCCCTGGGAACACAGTTCAGAGAAAAAGGTCTCTAAAGATGTGAGTTTGTATTGGAGTCGGCGGCGCAGTGCGGCAGCGTTGCCCGATTACGGGCCGATGTAAACAGAATCACGGCCCGGGGCATGGATGGACATTTAGACCGGGGCTTCGTTGAGGCCTCCGATTAATTAATTAATTTTATCAAAAATCCCGGACTAGATCGGGATAGGCACCCCGGAATACGTCGCGCCGCCGACAGTATAGATTGAGTTTTTTTGGGGGGCTCTAAACTTTATTCTAAACCATTTTCAATGGAATAAATCGTCGGACCATCTAGACTTGGTCGTTGGGAAGCGTAGGACAAGCCAGGACCACCCACATCTCTACAAGCAGCTCAGGGTAAGTAAAATAGCAAAACATTGTATTGGATTGAAAAAATCCCGAACTTGTCCGGGATAGGCACAAGAAGGGTTAAGAGCTCTGGCTGAGCTCCCCCTGACCAAAACGTCCCTCCACTGTTAATGTTGACATTAACATAAAGAGTGGAACAGAACAGAAATACAGCCAGGGGATGTGTCTTTGTGCAAGGAAACAGCCCAGCACAATAACATAGTCACTGATGAAGGAAAACCACTGCAAAAAATGTATATACATATATATTTTTTAATTAATAGTCTTAAAGTTACCTATTCTTCCTGTAAAGTATAGTGAAGCTTCCCGGGAAGCTACTGATGTAAATGTAGCTAAGCTATAGTAGCTTTAGCTACAGCCCGACATTGAACGACGACAACACGTACACAACACCACAGAGGACTGACTGTGTACGTTGTACGCCGTCAAAGCGAACACGGGAAGCAAACCCTTAAATCTGCCACCAAACACAAGGCTGCTCGCGCTCAGCGGCGAGCCGTGCATTTATGTGGCAGCCGGGGCAGCGTGCCTGACGCCGTGCCTGAAGACATAAACACTACGGTGGAAATACTGATTGTGCAGCAGCAGGCGACATTCATCCTCCTCAAGGCAAGAGGGAGGAGTTGGAGGAGAGCAAGAAAGAAAGTGCTGTGTGCAGGGGTGTCGCACCACATTCTGGACCCTGGATTCACTGTGGGGCCCCTGTGCTTTAACAATTGAAAAATAGCAGACCAATAGCACACAAACACCTTTGAATATTTCAAATCCTTCTAAGGTTAAAAAAAATAAAAATGTTTCTGTCAGTGGTGCTCAAACTTTTTCGTGTGTATTAGGTCACGGACCCCCATCTCAAAATATGTAGTTCCAGGGACCCCCCAGAAGCAAAATTTGAGTTACAAATGTTGGATTAAAAAATACATATATTCAAAGATTTGCACACATTTTCACGACTTTTCAAAAATAGCAGATCTACAAGCTCGCAGAGAGCTTGTATATCTGCCATTTTTCAATAGCTAAATAGCTATAAAATAATTAAGGCCCCTCCACCTTGGGCCCTGGTAACTCAGTCCCACTTCCCCTCCCCCCTGTGACGCCCCTGGCTATGTGCACAAACCAACACAACTTCCCCGGGAGTGAGCAGCGAACCAACGGTAAATCTTTCAGTCGCAAAAAAAACATGCCAATGAGTCATGAAATTCTCCCAGCCACATATATATATATATATATATATATATATATATATATATATTAAATTAAATTCTCCCAGCCACATGCAAAGCCAAAGAGAGAGTGAGTTTAGTTTGGGAAGTGAAGGGTGATACATCATCAAACGGGTCGGTACAATCTTCTATGCTGTATAATTAGAGTAGAAGTAATATGTATCGTCAAAGAGTTAAAATGTACGAGGAAATTGGGCATGGCAGTCAGGGTGAGGGGGGGAGGGGGGGGGGGGGGTATAGACTGCAGGTTGGCCCACGAGAGAAAATAGGCTTCTGCTTAATTACAGACCACTAAATTCTGGTAACCTTAGCTCTGGGAGAGCGCTGCGATGAGAGACAGCTCGCCGTGTAACCCAAGCCAGTCCTCGGGAAGCACATTCAGCAGCAGCGTGCGCTTTATGGCATGCATGGTGGCGTATGAGATTATTTGACAACTCCTGATACGTTTGACTCGGGCACTCAAGTAATCCCAGCAGTCTAGTGTTCTGAATATACCCTGTCTGTCTGTCTGTCTGTCTGTCTGTCTGTCTGTCTGTCTGTCTGTCTGTTGTCCGTCGTCGTCTCGCATCATTTTGTTAAGTGGTTATTATTATTAGGATGAAGAAGTATAGCACTCTAATGATAGTTTTCCGTGCATGTTTTGTTTTGGCTGGTGATCTTCCAAGGATCACCAGACAGTGTGATATATGCATATGGGCCACCGACCCAAATTTGAAACAATATCGCTGCTGTCGGGCTTTTCTTCTCATAAATGAATGCCCCTACTTGGTCATACTATTTTTGATATGTGTGTAGTAATTTGTGGTCCATCTCCATGGACTTTTACTGTAACAGAGAATTAGAATATTGTGGTATTACTTTTAATTAAGTAAATAATTAATTCTGTGCCAAATGCCAAAATGGCTCCAAGGTAGCTGTGCCACGGTTTTGTATGTTTTTCTTTACTATGCAATGAAAAAAAATGTTTTTTTTTTTTATTTTTTATAATTTTTTTCCCCACAGAAACAGACACAGTTGTTGTGATTCAGTGGCAAAAAGAATTTTGTCAATCAGACAAATGGTTCCAGATAGAGCTGTTTGAATCAAAAAAAGTGTCCATCCACTAGAATGAACACACATTTTCTCAATCAGCTAAACGAGGGAGCCAACACACAAACAGAGAAAAGCATCTCTCTGATCTCAGGTCATTTTGACATCTTTAAAAAAAAAAAAAAAAAATGAAAAAAGATTTTTTTTTCTTTCTATACAAAAAACACAAAAGACGTCATGAGACGTCATTGGCACCCAGGGCTTTTGAAAAAAACGTCAAGAGACGTCATTGGCACAGAACAAAAATAAACGACATTTCTAGTTAAAAACTAAAAACAAATACGACTTACAAGCTCATAATGCGTCACAGCGCAATGCCCTGTAAGCTTGTAGATATTTTCAAATAGCCAAAGTACAAACTAGGGCTACAAATACAAGTATGGCTACACATTTTCTATTGTTTTCTAATAGTAATCTACTAGTAACTAAAGCTGTCAAAGAACTGCAGTGGAATAAAAAAAAAGTACAATATTGGGTGAAATATTCCTTTACTTATTCCTACTGTAACTTGAGTAAATGTTCGACCACTGGAAATGTGAAGACACAGACTGTAGGAGACTCTTTCTCCATTTAGCAATGGAACTCTAGGTGAATTTGTACAGCATAAATGTGATCTTAATAACATAAAGGATAATAACAAAGGATGCTCGTCTTCGTACTGTAGGCAAACTGAATCATTTGGAGGAGGAGAGCATTCAGTCTGTAATAGAATTAGAAAGATTGCACTCATTAGAGCGCATACCTCCGCAAAACGGGTTCCATTCCCTGGTGTCCGATTGTTCAGCGCCGTTATTGGTTCTGGGCTGTAAATGAGCTCTCATTCTCATTTTGTTTGATTGGCCCAATAAACCCCAATAAAGCTTTTGTCTCGTAACGTCTGTTTGCTGATAGGCAGGACAACACATTCAGGAGTTACAGGTTCACTACATCTTTCATCAAAGGTAGGGTATGTGATATTTGTTTGTTACAATAAGCTTTTCTCATACACGATAAACAAGTGAAATTGGAAGTGATGACACAAAATGAGCAGACAAAACTGAAACACAAACACAATGTTAGCTGATAATGGGTCTCCTGATTTGATGAAATTGGCAACCCACCTGCCAAATGTATTTTCTGGATAGAAACGCGACACAGAGAGAGAGAGAGAGAGAGAGAGAGAGAGAGAGAGAGAGAGAGAGAGAGAGGTGACGTGAAGAGGGCTCGATACTCACCCTGTGAACGTCACAGTGAGTTGTTACTTGTTCCCATATGACAGACAGTCTCCTCCATCGCGGCTCTGCAACACAAGACAGGTACAAGTACAGGTCAGCATCAGAGAGCAACAACATGTTTACATACTGGATTACTCCAGAGTACACGAAACTCCCACAGTTTGAAGAAAATACCCTTTTATCGCTGGCTAAATGTAGGACTGGGCTGTTACCACAGTCAAGAATTGTATAGAACAGTGTAGAGTCAAAGGTCAAGTACAGAGGGTTTAAAAGGTTAATGTGAGTTTGAAAACACTGCTGACAGCGCTGTCAAACACATCTACAAAGCGGTGAAATCTATGAACGTTGAAGACCCCGTCCCCAATCAACAGTGAATTAATCAACCCACCCTAAACATCATCACTAATGAAGTAAACAAAACATCTCTAACCGAATGCTCCTCAGTCCTCGGCCAAAAAGGAGAAACTAAAATGTTCTACAGTTCACACAAAGAGCTCATCTCACTCCTGCCAGAATTCTACTACTGTAGGCTAAGCGCTGCTTATTTTCCAGTGTGTCCAAATTACAAATATATTAACTAACAGCACTTCAGACTAAGCCAGTCTAGCCGGATCAATGAAGGTTCAAAGGGAAGACTTTAGGATCGATACAAACTTCCCAAAACATTTGTCTACTGTTACAAAACTCTCCAAAGGATTGAGTGGAACTTAAACGCTGGCTCAGTGTGGTAGAGGTGAGCCCAGCTGGGGATTCATTAGGCCGCTGTCATCCCATTGGTCCAATCCAGGGGCAGCGATAACTTCAAATGAACCAATCACAGCAGCCATAAGATATCAGAGCTACTGTAGATGGATGGATGGATGGATGGATGGATGGATGGATGGACAGGCAGCTTTATTGTCATTCAACAATACATAAAATGCTAAACTGAATGAAATTCAGTTAAATTATTATTTGTTAGTTATTAGATTCACAGGGAAGCCATGCCGTTATTATCCTCCAAGTTTTTTGTGAATATTTTCCCACATCTTTATCCATCAGTGCACAGACCATAACTGATATTTTAGTGCACAGACCATAACTGCGGCCATAGGCGATTTTAAGGGGTGTCCTAGGGTGCACGTGCACCCCCTGGCCGCCAGGCGGCCATTTTGATTTTTTTTTTTTTTGTAATGTAACTTTATTTTATAATTATTAAATAAAACAGTGATCGTGATTTGTAAAATGTGCGCAAAAAGAGAGGTGGAGGGGCAAGTATAGTAGTTCACTCGACACTGACAGTAATGCTAATGAACGTGAACCAGAGGAGGTGGACGGAGCTTGCAGCAGCAGTGATCCAGCCACCGACATCACTGTGGAAGGCTCGCCGTTGCCGGAGACCGAGGCCCCGGTTCCTCCACAGCAAGCAAGCCCCACTCCAGACTCAACTGTTGTTACCCCAGGCCCAGACCCAGAGGAGCCAAATGAAGCCAACTTTGTTCATGAAAGAGACCCTTGCCATGGCCCGGATAAAGCCAAGCAGTTTTTGGCTTTGGGTCCATATCAGCCAGAAGATGTAGAATGTCCATTAAAGGCCGCTGGCGAAAAACAACGCAAATTCAGAAAGGAGTGGTTTAAAGATTTTGCCTGGCTGGAGTATAGCGTGCGCCATGACCGGGCGTTCTGCTTTCCATGTCGGGCCTTTGGTTCTGAGAACGCCGAGCAAGCTTTCAGGAGGACAGGTACATAAAGACACATCTCTGTTTACACAATGCTGTTGTACTCCCTCCAAGTGCATAGTCTATTATGTTCCCTTTTTTCAACTGTTTCGTTATATTGAAGAGAATGTGCGCAAAAAAAAAGAAATGGAGGACACGACACTGTTTGAAAAGAAACTTGCTTTTTTTCAAGAGAAGGGAATGCATAATTCTGATTCATTTGGTACATTAAAACACGTCTACACACTGTACCTCACCATACCAGTTACGAGTGCTTCAGCTGAGCGCAGCTTCTCTACTTTGAGACAACTAAAAACGTATTTGCGGACAACCATGACTGATAAAAGAGTGTCAGATATAGGCATTTTACAGATTGAGAAAATACACGAAATTAACTGCTTGATTGCTTGATGAATGATGATTAACTTGATGTTTGGCTTTATATGTCCTGGCTGTGCTGCCTCTGTCTGCAAAATAAGTAAATAAATCCTATAGATAGACATATGGTGTCTAGAAAAAGAAGCACCTGTTTTACACTTTTTTTTTGTTTATATTGTGTTACATTTGGGTACAAAATTAACTGCAGAAATCCGCTAAAACAACATTACAAAACCGCTAATATCCGCAATTTCGCGCGTGCATGAGGTAATAGAGGTCGTGCACCCCCTGCTGGAAGAGGCTAGAATCGCCTATGACTGCGGCTGTCAGGCAGAAACCTTGTATCGATTCGCCATATTTTTACTTTTCTTTGTAATGATTTTTTTTCCCGTTGATATCCCACTTCGTTCTAAAGAGTGTCCTGCAGAAGATTACTAAAATAGCTGACGTGTTGAGATGCGATAAGATCGGCATCTTACAGTACATTACTTTTGAATGTGAAAGTGAAAAGAACAACAGCTTGTGACTGAATAATTACATTGGATCCTTTTGGAACACTGGCTCTTTTTTTTCTCATTCATATAATCATTGTTGCCAAATTTCAATGGGTCAATGAAAACAAGCCCAAAACAAAATAATCAATTATAGGCCACATGAGCACTTTAAATATATGTATCGGCTATTTGAAAACAGGCGACAACCTCACAATGCATCACAATGCGTTGTGAGGTTGTAGATCTGCTACTTTCAAACATTTTTAATTTACACAAATCTGGCATGCAAAACCGCAGCTACCGAAAATGGCAACTTTAGAGAAAAACAAGCACAAAGTTGCTTATAATAAATAAGAAGAGATGGCAACACTGAATGAAATGGCTTGGGACACTTGACTATCACACACAAGGTTACCGCCCACAATGGTAACATTGTGCTCCTTGTGAGTGCGAGAACCGGGATTGGAAACCCGCCCCCATCTAACAGGGGCGTCATTTGGGTCATCAGAGGATGGCAACTGCCACCCCCCTAGTGTTCACATGTAACCTTAAATTCAGTTATTTTTTGAATTTTGTCCCAAACTCTGAATAAAAACAGATCAATCTGATTTCATCGCAATCCATGCCCGTTCATCTACATGTGACACGTGTCTTAATTTAGACAAGCCTTTTATTGTATGCAACCGTAATTTGTTAACCACTTTCATCCCTATTGTGTGGATGTCATTGTAGGCGAACATGTTCTCTTTTCGCCCCCAAACAAATAGTAAAGAAAGTTGATCTGCAAGCTCCCTGCTCGGCAACGCACTGAGAGCTTGTAGATCCACTGTTTTTTGCTATTTTAGAAATGGGGCAGATATGGAAATGTATCTTTTTACCACCCCTTATGTCTTTCTGAAATAACGTCTGGTCATGTCTCTCCTCTCTCTCTCTTTGCCCTTGGTTTCCTCTCTGCACGGACCCGGCAGGCCTAAAAAGCATAAAAATGCCCAAAATAAAATGGAAATAATGCAACAAAGGAAATGGGACACCCGTCCATTACAGGGTCACATGATCACATCCCACACCTACAGTTCCATTTCCAGCCCAGGCCTGCATGTCCTTAGAAGAGGGAATTATACAAACAAACATTACATTCTGCCCACCATGCAGTCAGAGTGATGTCTGGAACAAACCCTCTGTGTGTTTAGTCACTCCAGCTACTGAACAGCAATGTTCACAGCACTGGCAGCACAAATATGGGCTGTCGGCTGGAAACCACAGAAATGTCCAAAACTGTAACTTTTCAGGATTGAAAGTAGCAAAAGTAGCAGATCGACAGTTTCGAGCGTGTGGATCTGCTACTGTTGATTCGTTTGTGTGATGCTGATGATCAAGTAGGGATGTTCATTATGAAAGAAACACAACAAGTTATTATAGGGAAATAAACGTGTCTGCGCTGACAGCAACAAGATGAATTTTGGTCAAATTGGAATTTGATTTGTTTTTATGAAGTGACCCAGTGTCATCAACAGAAGAAAAAGAAAAAATAAATACACTAAAAATGATCTTTCAAATCAGATTGGAACCAACATTCTTTGGTGGGTTGAAATGCAATTCATTTTGAAATTCAAATCTGAGATCTAAAGATGTCTCAGTCAGAACACTGAACAATGAAATCTGATTCATGTTTTTTCTCACACGACGGTTTCACTCACTTGCCATCATCGGCTATTTTCAGTGAGCGAAGCCATCCAAGCAACCGACCAATTATAAATCTGATCCGATCACTTGTAAAGAACAGTGTGGACAGTTACTGTACATTCAATAGATCATACCTGAGCTGTCTGAACCAAACCCTGAGTGAGACTACAGGAGGCAGCGAGGGAGAATATCTGCTCACAGTGAGACCAAGGGTGAGTGAGAAAATAGCAGCCAGGAGAACGAGACTAGCAAGACACTGCCAGACATCACCAGCTGCCAGCTCTTATACCCCGTTTCTCCCCAATACTCAAGAAAGACGCAGGAGCACCAAGCACCAAAAAGCTAGTTATGGAGAACCGGGATGACTGGAGGCGACGATGGAGGGCTCGTCTGAGGACGACCGAAATCTAATGCAATGTTCCTTTAGACGTCTGAATCTCCCAGGTCAAAAGATGTTCCAGCAGGTGAACATGCATGTTCTGTGACTTAACCACTATTTTACTGTATACTTATGCATCAATTAAAAAAATAGCCGATCTGCACGCTCACAACTCAAAAATTGAACTGCTTGTTTTCGAAAAGCTTTGATTATAAGGCCTACTTTAATAACAAATATCGTTGAAATGTTATTTGTCACTATAGCCGGGGAGCCACAGGCCCAAAATCTCAAAGAATAGGGTTTTACCTGTGATGTCATGACATACTTTTTATTTTTGTTTTTTCTATTCATTTGGTCATTAAGGTACACAGAATGAGAGGCCTGCTCTGCCGGAAACTCTGCGAAAAAAAGTTATGGCCATTTGTATATTCACTCCATCGACTTCAATATACAGGAAAGAAACACACCAAAAATATGCTTTAAGTAGCATGTGAGAGGTCAAACTAGGGGTTCTTGATGATTCTGAATCCATTGCAAGCATTTGTCTTGCATGAAAAACATTCCCTGGGCTAGAAAACGGACCAAAATAACGGTGAAAAGTGATGACTCATCACTTTTCACAGGTTTGAGAGGCTGAAATCTAGCCCAAGGAATGTTTTTCATGCAAAACAAATGCTTGCAATGGATTCAGAATCATGAAGAACCCTTATTTTGACCCCTCACATGCTACTTTTTTTGGTGTGTTTTTTTCCAGTATAGTGAAGTCAATGGGAAACTTTTTTTCGCAATGTTTCCGGCAGAGCAGGCCTCTCATTCTGTGTACCTTATTGACCAAATTAATAGGAAAAACTAAAATTTGGAGTATGTCATGACATCACAGGTCTTCTCTCATTTTGGCACAGTGGCTCCCCGGCTACTACTGCCTCCGAGCTCGTCTGGCTTTATCAAGCCAGAGCTCAAGGGTCCACAAATGTTGTTGTGAACTATGACTCACGCTCACTGAATGTATTCATTCACTGCATTCAGCGTTGGCTGATGTTTGTGCCGGAGTCCTTTATGTGTCTAAAGAATCGAAGGTCACGGTGTCGTTGGAAGCGACGGATCGCTCGACAACAAAATACGTCCACGTGTCCCAGATTGAGTTAGTCTAAGTGCCTTGTAATAATATCTACGACAAGTAGCTTTTGTTTCACAACCCACTTCATGGCCAAGGCGCTCCTCTTATCCTTCAGTGGACGACTGTAAACAGACTCTAAAGAAAAGGATTGCACTCAAGAAATAATACATGCACTCACTGCATGCAATTGTTCCGTGAAGGACAGACATGCACAATCACACGCTCACTCACACACGCCGGGATTTGCATAAGATGGATTTACAATAGACGTTTTACCATGAATACTGTAATGTTACATCCTGTGTGTGTGTTCTAATTGTCTAATTGTCATTACTTTGTCTCCATAGCCTATAGCCTATTGCATGGGTCTTCAACGTTTTCAGGACCCCTCAGTTGAGAGAGAGATGAAGCAGGGACCCCCACAACCTTTTCATAAATTCCGTATCGTTTCATCGTTTGACAGCACAATCATCAGTGTATTTTCGATTCATTACAATTTGTTTTCAGATGCAGTATTTAACCACTTGAATCGTCAATACTTAATAAACTTGACCTTTAACTCTGTACTTAGTCTGCTCTTTTTCCCACATGAAACCTCTTTGCCGAAAATAGCTGATCTACAAGCTCACAACGCCTCGCAGCTCGAGGCGTTGTGTAGTAACTTTGAGGACCCACTAGGGGTCCCGGACCCCCTGGTTGAAGAACCCTGGCCTATTGTATTTGGACCCACTAGGGGTCCCGGACCCCCTGTTGAAGAACCCTGGCCTATTGTATTTGGACAGTGCAGACGCTCGACAAAGCCGGTCTGCATCACGGTGGATTCGAACCCACAACCCCCGCAGGTGGTGGACGGGCACATCACCGCTGCGCCACCCAGTGGTGGACGGGCACATCACCGCTGCGCCACCCAGTGGTGGACGGGCACATCACCGCTGCGCCACCCGATCGCTTCCAGCTGTTCTAATTGAGGTGGAGTTCCGTTCTGGTCAAACAGGATCAGCGCTTCATTCGTTACCCTACGACTCATCATGACAACATGGCTGCTCTCAAAAAAGGTCCATCTTTACTGGAGTGACTTTGACTTTCAAGAGCAAGATCACAGTGAATGGCATATGTTATGTATACCCAAGTCAACAAACGACAGGGTGGAAAAATTATCACATAAGTAGGGTGCAAAGAAAGACAATTTAGTGCTTCAAAGACTCTGGGATGAAACGGTAAACATCAAAGCTAACATCTGTCTGAACAGATGGCCTTCATCAGTGTGTAGAAATGAAGCCATGCAACCCTAACTTAAAGGCATAGTACGCAACTTTGTCCTGTGTTTACATAACACAACAATAGTATATTCTTACCATGTCAGTCATCAGCCACCAGTAGTGTGGTGTTGTTTACCAGTTGAAACACACTGCTCTCTCTGCTGTATTCTTGGTGTTTTCACACATATTTATTTGGCAGACTGGAAGGTTTTTGGGCAACCAAAACAAACACCTCCAAACCCAGTGAGTGGGCAGTGCAGTGTGTTTTCACAGGTAAACACCACCGCGATCCAAACAATACCAGCCGAAGCCCATCCAAAAACCAGACAGAATTAAAGAGGTAATTCCAAAATACATACGGCAATCATGGACCTCGGGTTCCTCGGCATCCATGAATCAGTCTAAATCAATAGCTGGCCAAAAAAAAATAAAAAAAATAACTACTATACTATTTAGTAAGCCCGAAGCCGTTATTTAGTAAGCTGTTTTGGATCATGTGCATTGTTCCTTTACATAGACATTTATACAGTATTTACTGTAGGTTCAGGATTTGTAGTGCGCCCCCGACCAGTCATTACCAGGCCCTCCATCCAGTGAATACACTGACCCGGGGGAGAGACAGAGAAAATAAATATACAGGAGAAAAACATAGGGCAAGACACACACACACACACACACACACACACACACACACACACACACACACACACACACACACACACACACACACACACACACACACACACACACACACACACACACACACGCGCGCACACACACACACACACACACACACACACACACACACACACCCCCCTGAGTGAACCTAGTCCTCTGCAGTGAAAAGGCGGGTCTTAAAGATGCAGTGCCATGATTTATGCCCCCCCCCCCCCCCCCCCCCCCCAAAAAAAAACATGATTATCAGGTATTATAATTATATTATATATTATCAGGTATTATAATTATTCTAGGAGGAGGACTTTTTCCAAAAGAGTGTACAGAAAGCGTTAAAGTTAGGTTTTTATGTGGCCACACCCACCAGTTCATTAAGTATGCCTGGTTGTCATGGTGGGTGGTGACCCAGCTGAAGTTAGCCACACCCACAGTGTTGGGTGAATGGTAAAAGGAGAGGTGATGATTATATGATGTCATTTAATCACTGTTTTTGGATCTGCACTTTTGACCTAGGGTGTCAGCCTCCAGGAAGAAATCCAAAATACAAAGGGAATACAAAACTGCTCATAACAACCACGCCAGGGGGTCTAATGAAGTACTGTCAAACTCCTAGACACATGAAAACCAGAAAAAGTACAAAATTATGGCACCACCTCTTTACGCATGTTTTTGAGCGGTGGTGTCTCAGCGCTCCAATGCTTGACCAAGTGTGTTTGTTGGTCCCTATTATATGTCTTCATGTTTGCAGCATGGCCTGCAATACCGCTGGGTGACCTACCTTCAATAAAGGGCCAATCACACTGAGCAAACACCTCTCACTTCACAATGCTCTGCTGGCCCACAAGTAGCCCATATATGGCCACGAGTGCACAGGAAGCAAGTTGCAGTTTAGTTCTACATTACACAGCATTTCACTTTGACCCACTTCTGATCCTCCAATTCTGAGTAGCTTTGGGTATTTTTTTCAGCCTGGAAGGACATGACCGAAAAAAGAAAAGAAAAAGCTGCAAAATCCTTCCTGCTCAGTGGAGAGGCATATCTTTGTGTGCTCAGTCTATTTAGTCAAGCAGGGGACATGAACTGCCGGCACGTCAAAGAATACTGTGTCGCTATGAAGTTAACAGCCTTCACGCTGCTTGTAGCCAGAACCTTGTTAAGATGAGGTTATTGGTGTTATTATGCAGTGCAGTTTCATGACTGGACGGCCCATTGTTTGATGACTGGACGGCCCATGAGGGAGGGGGCGAGGCCCATTGTTTGCTCAATGAATTTTTAAGCTGCCCTTTTTGTGTGGACTCCACGGCTGGTCGCGCACTGGCACCACACGAAACCATTACCATGTCAACCACTCACACACACACACACACACACACACACACACACACACACACACACACACACACACACACACACACACACAGCTGCTGATGCCAACCCAGCGCCGGTCGAGTGGGCACTCCTCGTCTTCAACATCGAACTAAAGGCCTGTCACCTTAAGGAACTTAACAGCATAGACATCATGTGACATTTATGTGGAGTTTAAACTGGAAAAAATACCTGCTGTGTGAAAACCTTAACTATCGACGGGCCATTTGTAATTTCAGATTAAATAACACAAGAATACCAAAGGTTACTGGCAAGTATAAAGGGTTGGAAAGAAGCCTGAGGTTTTGTAATTTATGTAATGACAACAGAGTTGGGGATGAGTTCCATGTATTGCTTGAGTGCAAGAACTCTATAGCATAGTGAATTTCAGAAATAAAATACTTTCCAAAGTTTCACATAACTCAGCCATCTATGTGGAAACTGACATTATTACTACAAAATGACAAGCCAAAAGTTATCTGTAAATCGGGTGCTTTCCTAAAGAGTGTTATACCCTTGATCAAATAATGTTTGCCATGCCTCCTTTTTGCTAGGTCTGTTTGAATATTGTATTGTATTGTTATGTATTGTATACTGTATGTATAGAATCTTTGCTCCATACCATGTGATCATGGTCGTGATTTAAATAAATGATGATGACGATTATTACATAATTGTCTGGTTGCAATTATTTGAGATAATCGCTTTTTTGCATATAATCGTATTCATGATGATCAGGTATTATGATTATACTAGGATGAAGATCTTTTACAAAAAAGTTTACAGAAAGTGTTAAAATTATGTTTTTATGTGGCCACACCCACCAGTTCATCAAGTATTCCTGGTTGTCATGGTGGGTGGTGACCCAGCTGAAGTTAGCCACACCCACAGTGTTGGGTGTGTGGTAAAGAGGGAGGGGATGATTTTATGATGTCATTAAATCTGCGTTTTTTTGGGCCTTTTTACTCAGAGGCTTTCAGCTTTCAGGAAGAAACCAAAAATACACAGGCAAATATGCACATTATACCCCCACCTGGTGGTCTATTAGAGTAATGTTAACTCCATAGACACATACAAAACATATTATAACCACACCTGGTGGTCTATTAGAGTAATGTTAACTCCATAGACACGTACAAAACAGAAAAAAGTACAAAACTATGGCATCACCTCTTTAAAGGAGTAGTTCACCCCCAAAATATTGATTACTCATGCCATGGAGACTTGAGTTCAATCATATTTTTTTGTGTTCGTCACATTCCTAAGACAAAAAATTGATTTTAGTAAATTCCCCCCCATTGAATCTTAATGGGGACCCAAATACAAGACCCTGGTTCTGGACCCAAATGCATTTGGGTCAGAATCAATGGGCGTCAATTTACTTGACCCTTGACCCTGAATTTACCCCCATTGATTCTGACCAAAATGCATTTCCAGGGCCATGCATTTGGGTCCCCAACCAGAATCAATGGGGGTAAATTTACTTAAATATTATTGAACTCAAGTTTCCATGTCGTGACTAATCAAAGTCATTTTGGGGCTGAACTACTCCTTTAAGGAATCGGACCGCTAAGAGGAGATCGTTAAGGTATGGAAAGATTAAAATCCTAAAGGATCCCAGCCTCCTTCAGAAGAGCTTGTTTTAAGTGACATCAGCCTACTTGAGAAGAGCTTGTTTTAAGTGACATCAGCCTCCTTGAGAAGAGCTTGTTTTAAGTGACATCAGCCTCCTTCAGAAGAGCTTGTTTTAAGTGACATCAGCCTACTTGAGAAGAGCTTGTTTTAAGTGACATCAGCCTCCTTGAGAAGAGCTTGTTTTAAGTGACATCAGCCTCCTTCAGAAGAGCTTGTTTTAAGTGACATCAGCCTACTTGAGAAGAGCTTGTTTTAAGTGACATCAGCCTCCTTGAGAAGAGCTTGTTTTAAGTGACATCAGCCTACTTGAGAAGAGCTTGTTTTAAGTGACATCAGCCTCATTGAGAAGAGCTTGTTTTAAGTGACATCAGGGGAGAATCAGGAAGAATTGGCAGAATGAATAAATTGCGAGGGAGGAAAATCTAAACATTGCTGGATTACTTTTCCTAAGTACACAAAGTCACCTTACATAAAGACAATTAAGGAAACAACATTTTAATTTTGAATGTGTCACATTGAATTAATATTAATGCGGGGGCCTGGGAGCCCATGTGTCGAGGGGCCCAGGATTACTTAGGGAGACTAAACTTGATACCGCATATTATTAACACAAAATGTCAACACTCTAATTTAATATTGCTAAATTAATCATTAAAAATAACAACCCCCTGGTGCCCCATCGTGGGCGGTGCCCATGTGTGCTCGCACAAATATTAAATCAAGTGAAATCCTCAAAACACCTCTACTTGCCCTAAAAACTCTCCACATATCAATTATTTTTTCATTTTTGTGAATTAATGGCCTACTTCAGTGGTTTTCAACCTTTTCCATATCAAGGTTCATTATTTATTCTGCATTTGAGCCACATACCACCATTTGATGAGATTTAGCCTCTCAGCCAAAATGCTGAATACTTTGTTCGACTGGACAACTTTGTCCACAATTCCATGATGTATTGATGTGGTTCCATAGCAGAGACATTAACAGTATTGATGTGGTTCCATAGCAGAGACATTAACAGCCAAAGCGTCGATCAAAACAACAATTTTCCAATTTCGTAGAATTGTGTAGAGCGTAAAGCGAAACCAAATGGACCCGTATGGGTTCATTTGGTTAATGGTTTCATTTCACACTCTCAAGAGATAAAGATTTCTAAGGGTCCATTTGGTTACCAACTCTCCATCATTTAGCTGGGGACCACCTGGAACCCCCTCATGTTTTGCACTAAACACGTCACAACGCAGTGTTTTGTGAGCTTGTAGATCGGCTATTTAGAAAAAAAATGTTTTCAAAATGATAAAAAGAAGGGATGTTTTGGATGTACAAGGTTTCTAACCGACATCAACGATATGCTCATAGAAACGAGGGAATACAACATCAAACCACACTACGGATACCTCACACACAGCACAATAATACCATGAAAATATTGTCGTTGTCGGGTGGAATCCTGCTTTTCTGATCTAAAAAGCTTGAAGCAACACTGGAAAACTAAAAACTAAAAACTAAACAAAATAACCAGCAATCCGTTGTGTTCTCCAAAAAGAAAGTTGTGAGACTCGTGATGATGATGGGGACGTCTGGGATAACGTTTGCTCTGTGAGCAGGCTTTCTCTGTGATCAACATTAATAGATGTATAAACTGACACAGAATGACAATTTATTGTCACATCACAGGTTTACAGGTGTAACAAAAACTAAAGGGAGGTGCAATTAGTTTTTTTTTTTTGCAAGCTCCATCATCTTGTTGTTTCCAGACAGGAGAGGAGAAAGAGGAAATCAACAAAATATAGCTAAATAATATTTACACATAACGTGTCGTTGCTGTCGCAAAGAAACCTGCAAGCGTGTGCAGCACATCTGCTATGTGTGTGTGTGTGTGTGTGTGTGTGTGTGTGTGTGTGTGTGTGTGTGTGTGTGTGTGTGTGTGTGTGTGTGTGTGTGTGTGTGTGCAGTACATCTATTTAACATTTCTGAAAAATCTTGATTCATTTTTGCACAAATCTTCTCTTCTGGGGGCCCCTGGCACAAAACATTTTCAGATGGGGTCTGCGAGCATGCGTGTGTGTGTGTGTGTGTGTGTGTGTGTGTGTGTGTGTGTGTGTGTGTGTGTGTGTGTGTGTGTGTGTGTGTGTGTGTGTGTGTGTGTGTGTGTGTCAATTTGGGGGTCCTTGACATGCAAACGTTTGAGAACCACTGATCTAAAAAGACAAAGGAACAACTGCTCACAAACCTTCCCTGACTATGCTGGTCATAAAACCTTAAGAGATGTCTAGAGTCTGGAGGCAGCAAGTGGGAAATGAGTGACACTCTTCAATGCACTGCGACATGTTTGACAAATGCATTGTGTATCGAAGTGTCGAATTTCGTTTCTTATGAAGAATAAGCAGCTGGAACAGAATATTCTACACATTTCTGCTTGGTAATGTACAATTTCTAATGGTTTATTAATGGAAAGGATGAGTCTCCCATAACATGTTCTTTTCTCTCTCATCACAAATTTCTTGGAGCCTGCGACTGTAATATCAACCATACATTTTTATAATAGACAAAATATGCAAAAAAAAAAAACATTATAGGCGACTGAGACAAGTTGAAGGCATGTGCAATGTGTGTTTTTTTTGTTTGTTTTTTACGTTTTAGTCATATTTTAGTCTTCTCAAATGTTTTTTTTATTCTAGTTTTAGTCGACTAAATAAGATTTGAGTCAACTAAATTTGCAGTTGATTATGTGGACTAGAATGTATTATGGCAGGCCATGTTGGTGTCGTAACTCGTAATGCCTGATTTCACACTTGGTTGCATGCTGAAAATAGTGGATCTACAAGCTCACAGAGCTTGTAGATCCACTGTTTTCTCTACTACTCCCTCCCTAACATTTTAGTCTAGTTCCCCCCCGGCAACCCCAAATGCCCAGTGCTCAAAATGACCAACTGAAGCAGAAACTGAATTTTCCCTCGCAGGATTAATAAGGTCTACACTTTACTCAAGCATACAAATTCATAATGCTTAATTAATGATGAAATCATACATTCATTCATTCATTCATTCTGAATTCACCATGAACTCATCATTAATTCCTGGTCCTCACTATTCATTAATGGTAAAGTCACTATGACTAAATAGTCCTTAATGTCATAAGGGTTTTATTCCACCGTTACAATTCTATGCCCAGAATGAGTGCTATGGGCGGGTAGGAGTAGCGTAGAGGGGGGGTCTATGGTGGTCGTTCAGAGACCAACCCTCTACACCATGCATTTAAAAATAATTTATATAACATTGGTTGTGTCCCAACAACGTTTTTCAAAAGGTTTGAGGCTAAATTACCACTCCTGAATACAGAGCCCCTGTCATTTCTGCCTGGCTTTCAGAGCCACCCCTCCCCAACCCCCACTTAGCACAGATTGTGACGTCACAATCGGACCTAAAATCAGACAGCCCGTTCTGAGACCTGCTTACATAGATCTGCCCATAAACCGAGAAAGACACAATGGTCAGAAATAGGACTTTGTGAGGGTAGAACGTGCTGGTGGGACACCAAAAAAATACATAAAAATTGGAAAAATGAAAATTCATGGTGTAGTCCCTTTAAACGGTTTCTTTTTACATTAACCATTTGAACCCTAGCAGCCCTACTCTGGGGCTGTACGACCTACTGTACAACCTACTGTACATCCTACGTGGTCCTCACACCTACTCTAGGGCTGTACAACCTATACTGTACAACCTACTGTACATCCTACGTGGTCCTCACACCTACTCTAGGGCTGTACAACCTATACTGTACAACCTACTGTACATCCTACGTGGTCCTCACACCTACTCTAGGGCTGTACAACCTATACTGTACAACCTACTGTACATCCTACATGGTCCTCACACCTACTCTAGGGCTGTACAACCTATACTGTACAACCTACTGTACATCCTACGTGGTCCTCACACCTACTCTAGGGCTGTACAACCTATACTGTACAACCTACTGTACATCCTACGTGGTCCTCACACCTACTCTGGGGCTGTACAACCTATACTGTACAACCTACTGTACATCCTACGTGGTCCTCACACCTACTCTGGGGCTGTACAACCTATACTGTACAACCTACTGTACATCCTACGTGGTCCTCACACCTACTCTGGGGCTGTACAACCTATACTGTACAACCTACTGTACATCCTACATGGTCCTCACACCTACTCTAGGGCTGTACAACCTATACTGTACAACCTACTGTACATCCTACATGGTCCTCACACCTACTCTAGGGCTGTACAACCTATACTGTACAACCTACTGTACATCCTACGTGGTCCTCACCTACTCTGGGGCTGTACAACCTATACTGTACAACCTACTGTACATCCTACATGGTCCTCACACCTACTCTAGGGCTGTACAACCTATACTGTACAACCTACTGTACATCCTACATGGTCCTCACACCTACTCTAGGGCTGTACAACCTATACTGTACAACCTACTGTACATCCTACATGGTCCTCACACCTACTCTAGGGCTGTACAACCTATACTGTACAACCTACTGTACATCCTACATGGTCCTCACACCTACTCTAGGGCTGTACAACCTATACTGTACAACCTACTGTACATCCTACATGGTCCTCACACCTACTCTAGGGCTGTACAACCTATACTGTACAACCTACTGTACATCCTACGTGGTCCTCACCTACTCTGGGGCTGTACAACCTATACTGTACAACCTACTGTACAACCTACTGTACATCCTACGTGGTCCTCATACCTACGTTGTGCTGCCCATCAGACCGATGTGTCTGAGTCATAGTGTCAAGAGTAACCGTTGTACATGTGCTGTCTGTGTCACTTTGTGCCCATATGGAGATCTCTTTATCTAGCAGCAGTCCATGTACTGTATATATGGAGATCCCTGATGTCATTGGTATACACTATACAGTATGCCCATACATGGACATATCGGTCAGATCGGCAGGTCTGGACAACCACACCAGGTTTATTTATGTCTGAGTCAGAGTGGCATGGCGGTGTGTAAAATAATAAATCTGTATACTTGATCACATTATAGCGGCACACAAAAGCATCAAAAGTATCAGATCCACAAGCTTGAATTGAGCTTGTAGATCTGCTGCTTTTGCTATTGTTTTTCTGTCTGTCAGTCAGTCAGTACGTACACATGTTTAAAGTCTATGGTTCTATGGGTTTATGCCCATATATGGAGATATGGAGTCTATGGTTCTATGGGTCTGTTGCTCTGACATCATGCTCTGATGTCACTGTTCAGGGGAACCAATCTTAACAGACATCACACTGACATCACGCTGACATCACGCTGACATCACGCTCTGGCTTGATGTCCCTTTTATGCCCACATATTTTATGCCCATATATAGTCGACAATGTGATGTCAGAACATGCCCATATATGGGCATTCCCAGATCACACTTGCAAATGAATTACGTTCTTGTCCGTTTTATGCCCATTTATGGAGATCCCTGTCCTGATGTCCTGGGAATTACCATATTTGGTAATACCCATATACACTATGGGCATGTTCTGACATCGCATTGTTGACTATCATGCAGGAATCTCCATATGGGTAACTGGTCCGATATACAGTACGTATATCACTGACTAGATGGTCAAGACTTGGCGCGACCTCGAGGTCGCATGTCGCCCTGAGGCGCCTTACTAGTATTTGAATACTGAAAACTGTGAAAGGTAACAGTTTTGGACATACAGTACAAGGTTTCCACCTGACAGAACATACAGTACAGTACAGTACAGTACAGTACAGTACAGGTACAGTACAGTACAGTACAGTACAGTACAGTACAGGTACAGGTACAGTACAGTACAGTACAGTACAGGTACAGTACAGTACAGTACAGTACAGTACAGTACAGGTACAGTACAGTACAGGTACAGTACAGTACAGTACAGTACATACAGTACAAGGTTTCCACCTGACAGAACATACAGTACAGTACAGTACAGTACAGTACAGTAAGTACAGTACAGTACAGTACAGTACAGTACAGTACAGTACAGTACAGTACAGTACAGTAGAGTACAGTACAGGTACAGTACAGTACAGTACAGTACAGTACAGTAAGTACAGTACAGTACATACAGTACAAGGTACATACAGTACAAGGTTTCCACCTGACAGAACATACAGTACAGTGCAGTACAGTACAGTACAGGTACAGTACAGTACAGTACAGTACAGTACAGTACAGTACAGTACAGATACATACAGTACAAGGTTTCCACCTGACAGAACATATAGTACAGTACAGGTACAGTACAGTACAGGTACAGGTACAGTACAGTACAGTACAGTACAGTACAGTACAGTACAGGTACATACAGTACAGTACAGTACAGTACAGGTACATACAGTACAAGGTTTCCACCTGACAGAACATACAGTACAGTACAGTACAGTACAGTACAGTACAGTACAGTACAGTACAATGTTTCCACCTGACAAAACATACAGTACAGGTACAGTACAGGTACATACAGTACAAGGTACATACAGTACAAGATTTCCACCTGACAAAACATACAGTACAGTACAGTACAGTACAGTACAGTACAGTACAGTACAGGTACATACAGTACAGGTACAGAGTACAGTACAGTACAGTACAGTACAGTACAGTACAATACAGGTACAGTACAGTACAAGGTTTCCACCTGACAGAAGCACACAATGTGACTTTATGCCTTTTTATCATCACTGAACCTGTGGGAGTTGAAAGGGTGAAAGGGGAGAATTTGCAGTCCCATTGTAGCAGCAGTAAGTGTTCCTTGATGCGTCTCACTTGCACAATTCGCTGACGGCGCGTGTTTCCAAAAAAAATAAAAACATTTGACAACATGTTATACGTTTTCAGACTCCGACTACTGCACAACAAATCTTTGACACTGAACCAAACGTGTCTATTTTCCCCGCAGCATTTATTTACTCCTCCGCCATATGCCATAAATGAAAATGGGAAACGCACATTAATTTATCCGCGGCTCTCGCACGTGATGCTACATAAACATGACACCCCCGTAGTCACATGACCCCCCCCCCCCCCCCCCTCTCTGCTCTCCTGCTGCTCACATTATTTTACACGCCGCTCAATCAGGAAGTGTTTACGACCGGCAGCTCCTACAGGCTCCCTGTTTACACAGCTGTCACTGCAACAATGTTGTCTGCTTTTCACACGCAATTAATCACGTTTTGAATTGGTCAGTGTGTTGCTTGTGAGGTTTCAGAAAAAAGCGTCATGACGTACGGTGAATGATTGCTAGCCTAATATACCGACGGGGCCGCGCACCTTTCCAGCGAAAGCGATCAAAACCCCCGACCAGTAAATTAAAAGTATTGACGGGTTGGCAAAAAGAAATGCAAATGAACTGATCAAAATGCAGACTTTCCCTTACTCACTTCTCTCTCCTATACTGGAGTGGGTCCGAGCTTGAAATAAATGAGGGGGAAAAAAACGATCAGTAGTTCTCCTTGTGGTGCCGTGGCATTAGTCTCGACGGTACATTGTATGCCTAAACCCAATCTGGGAATACACACGTGTATGATTGCACACGCCTTAGTTTTTTCAACTTGTCTCAGTCTCCTATAATGCTTTTTTTGAATATTTTGTTTATTATAAAAATGTATGGTTGATATTACAGTCGTAGACTCGATCCAAGAAATTTGTGATGAGAGAAAAAAGAATATGTTATGGGAGACTCATCCTTTCCATTAATAAACCATTAGAAATTGAACATTACCAAGCAAAAATAAAATCCTTAGAATTGGACAAACACAAAACTGGAGCAGGGAGTGTCATAGGCGTGCGCCTGGAGATGATGGTCACCTACTGGGTCTGGCCACGCCCCCAGCCTGCTGGGTCTGGCCACGCCCCCAGGAAGGCCACCGCCGTGTCACGATGCCAGGGGAACCAAATCCCTTTGGCCAGATGGCCAAGACATGACGCGACCTCGCCCTTTCGGTTGTCGCCCTGAGGCGTCTTACTGGTGTATGTTTTGTAATAATCTACAAAGTAACTAATAACTAAGATTTAATAATGTAGTGGAGTAAAAGTGCAATATTTGGATCTGAGATTGTAGTGGAGTAAAAGTAAAAGTATTGGAAAATGGACATACTCAAGCACAGTCCTCAAGTAAATGTAGCTTAGTTACTTTAGACCACTGTATCTTATATAGTTTAATTCACTAGTTACTTTAGACCACTGTATCTTATATAGTTTAATTCACTAGTTACTTTAGACCACTGTATCTTATATAGTTTAATTAACGAGTTACTTTAGACCACTGTATCTGATATAGTTTAATTCACTATTTACTTTAGACCACTGTATCTTATATAGTTTAATTAACGAGTTACTTTAGACCACTGTATCTGATATAGTTTAATTAACTAGTTACTTTAGACCACTGTATCTGATATTGTTTAATTAACTAGTTACTTTAGACCACTGTATCCGATATAGTTTAATTAACTAGTTACTTTAGACCACTGTATCTTATATAGTTAATTAACTAGTTACTTTAGACCACTGTATCTTATATAGTTTAATTAACTAGTTACTTTAGACCACTGTATCTTATATAGTTTAATTAACTAGTTACTTTAGACCACTGTATCTTATATAGTTTAATTAACTAGTTACTTTAGACCACTGTATCTGATATAGTTTAATTAACTAGTTACTTTAGACCACTGTATCTGATATAGTTTAGTTACTTTAGACCACTGTATCTTATATAGTTTAATTAACTAGTTACTTTAGACCACTGTATCTTATATTGTTTAATTAACCTGTTACTTTAGACCACTGTATCTGATATAGTTTAATTAACTAGTTACTTTAGACCATTGTATCTTATATAGTTTAATTAACTAGTTACTTTAGACCACTGTATCTGATATAGTTTAATTAACTAGTTACTTTAGACCACTGTATCTTATATAGTTTAATTAGGACAGGGTTTTTAGACAAGGTTCTGGAGGAGGCAGCAGCAGTACTGAAGGACAGAGCCATAAAGAGAGTCTTTAGGAGGGAGTTAAACTATGACAGTTATGGTCCTCCATGTTGCACTGCCACTGTGACAGTGTGACTGTACTGTACATACAGTACCTGCTGCTATGTCTTCCATCTGCACAGAAGACCTCTCTGCCTTCTGTAGTGACTGCCACCTACAGTATTACTTGTTTCTTTTAGTCAGGTCCCTTATGCTTTGATTTATACTTTTGTTGGATTTTTGTGAAGATTTGCAAAACTATACATTTTTGGAAAGGTTATTGTCTAAGGAATCAGAAAATCAATGTTTCCATTTGCCCAGATGTGTTTATGGTGGCCATATTGGAAGTTACAAAATGGCCACCATAAAATTACATTTTGTAATGTCTCAGCCTCTAAATAAGCTGGAACATTGATTTTAACTGCTAAACCTACATTTTCAGGGTCAAGGAATCCAATGGTGGTAGTTATAAAGCTCAAATAATTACAACATTAACCCTTAGATGCATGACTGGGTCCGAAACGGCCTGGCGTGGTTGTTTTCTTGCATTATTATTATTAATATTATTATTATTTCTGAAGATTTGCAAAACAATACATTTTTGGAAAGGATATTGTCTAAGGAATCAGAAAATACATTTTCCCATTTGCCCAGATGTCTGCGGCGGCCATATTGGAAATGACAAAATGGCCGCTGTAAAATTTATATTTTGTAATATCTTGACTTAAATAACATGGAACATTGATTTCAATGGCTAAACCTACAGTTTCAGGGTCAAGGAATCCAATGGTTCAAGTTATCATTCATTATTTTGTAACATCCCATTGAAATGCATAATCCACCATATGGGTAAAAAATGGCACAGCTCAGGCAGGCAGTCAGTCAGATAACTCTTGAGTTATTTTTATTGAGGTGTATTTTAGTAGTTAACTTTGGATGTTTGTGTAACCATTTTGAACATCATGACATGTGTAATCATTGCACAGTTTTTAGCATCATCATAATCATTTTCATCACTTCAGATTTACACTTGTATTGGACCATCTCAAGGATGGCCTTTGGGGCTGGGAGGACCTCTGTGGTCGTTCAGCATGCCAATCAAGTGTTTGAAATACCCATTTTGCAGGGGATCTAGCTGTGGATCCTTCAGTGCAATGGCTGCTTGTGTCCATGCCCTTGTTTGGACATGGACCCTGAAGATGCTCTGCTGCAGAGCTCCAGGTGTTTGCAGAACAGATGCCATGGCATTGCAGGGATTGTCTTGATGTTGATGCATACCGGTATACAAAGGACTCCAGCGTTGACAGCATTTCTTCCATAATTTCAGCTTCATCAGTCTGCAGAGCATTGTTAACATCTTCATCTGTTTTGAGGTAGACAGGGAAATCTCGCTCTTTCGACAACGCAACATTTCGACAACGAAGCGCCTCACCCCACGTAGGTTAGGGTTTGGGTTAGGTTTGGTTGTCGAAAAGATGACATGTAGAAACAGCGACATGCTCCCAAGGTAGACTCTGCAGCTAGGTTGCCTTGCCTATACAGGAGAACCTCCCTGTGTGACAGGGAGCGTGTCACTATTTCTAGAAGTCATCTTTTCAACAACCTAACCCTAACCTCCGTGGGGTGAGTAGCGATACCTGCCGACGCTCTGTTGTCGAAATGATGTGCGTTCGAAAAAGCGAGATTTCACCTGTGTGACAAGAGAAGATATGCCCCATGAAGACCAGCCACCTCAAGCTGGAGATTCTACCCACCAAGATGCAACAGATACAGGGTTTACAGTCATTAGACAGCACTAGTGGATGGCATGGTGCTTGTGCAGAAGCTGAGCAAAAACACTGTGACTGTAGTGACAGTCAAGGATCTGAGTGGCTTCTTCAATGACAGACTGATGCAAATAACACAAGATTATGACAAAAGATTCTCTGAAGAGTGCAACCAGAGATAAACAAAGACAAGTAGAAGCTTCTATTAAGTATCAAGTCAGAGATGACACCAACATCAAACACATATGTGTTATGTGTCTGAGGTTGGTGTCAGACTAAGGCTGATCTGACTATCTTGCTGCCAAAACTCTAGAGTACAACAGCTGATCATCACATCTGCTTCTAGATACATTTAGACCTGGTCTTTGAAGAAAATAACCACAAAGAAGGAAAACCAACCTAATGCCCAGATCTAGCTCAAAACAGATGAAGACGTTATCAATGCTCTATAGATGCTTTTGGATGAAGCAAAAGTGACAGAAGGAATGCTGTCAACACTGGAGTCCTTGTACTGTATGTGCAGCTTACTCACCCAAGAGAAACTACATCAAGACCATTCCTGAACTGCGATGGCATACTGTTCTGCAAACATAGAGCAGAAAGTGACAAGCTCCTCCAACATCTGGAGCTCCGAAGCAGCACAATCATGAGAGTCCATGTCTAAACAAGGGCATGGACACAAGCAGCCATTGCTCTGAAGGATCCACAGCTGGATCCCCTGCAAAATGGGTACTTCAAACACTTTATAGGCATGCTGAAACCAACAACCACAGAAGTCCTCCCAGACCCAAAGGCCATCCTTGAGATGGTCCAATGCAAGTGTAAATCTGACTGTTCTTCTAGCAGATGTTCCTACAAAGCTAAGCCTGTATTGACATGTATCATTGCAGCAGCCAGTTCCAGAACGATGATGATTCCCAAGCTCTGATGCACAAAAGTGATGATTGTTGTTGCGACCGAAGGTCGCAGTATACCATGAGAAATGTTGCAGCTTGTCTCCTTCTGTGTCAGTGCTTCCTTCAGTCAGTCAGTATCATCATGCTCTGATGTCACTGTGATGTAGGGGAACCATTCTTAACAGAATGGGTTTGCTGCTCTGACATCACACTCCTGGCTTCATATCTGGCAATGCCCATATACAGTATGGGCATGTTCTGCCAATTTCAACAGGCACTGTTGAGATTGGGTAACTGGTCCGATATACATCACTGGCCAGATAGCCAAGAATTGGCCTTTAGGGCAAGGTCGCATGTCGCCCTGAGGCATCTTACTAGTAATGATTATGATGATGCATAGAGACTGTCTATGATTTTACACATGTCATGATGTTTAATTAAGATGGTTACACAAACATTTAAAGTTCACAGTTAAATATAAAAGAACTCTGAGTTGGTGTCTGACTTACTGCCTGGGCTGTGTCGGTTTTTTACTCATATGTTGGATTATGTATTTCAATGGGATGATACAAAAATGAAATGATAATTGGACCATTTGATTCCTTGACCCTGAAAATATACAGTAGGTTTAGCCATTAAAATCAATGTTCCGTCTTATTTAGAAGCCAAGATATGACAAAACATATTCCAATATGGCCGCCATAAACACCTCTGGGCAAATGGAAACATTGAT
>NC_137832.1:65640259-65647759 GCF_963921795.1 Nannobrachium achirus | reverse complement strand
AAAATAGACATTTTCAATCAAGTCTATGAAGCTATCTACGAAACCTGGGAAAACCTTTTTTAATACAATATGAAGCAGGTCTCCATGCTGGGGTCCTTAGCCTGGACTAAATAATAACTACGTTGGAAAGAAGGAACTCAGGCTACGTTGGACATGCCAGGTTTTCATCCGACAGCCGACGATATGCAATTTTCACGGCTGAAAGGACGTGACGTTTCATCTGGAGGAAGGAACGCGTGCCGCTAATCAAGTTGGATGTGCAACACGATGTGTTCACTGTGATAAATGTGAACAGCAGGCAACGCACCGGTGAACCCTAACCCTAACCCTAACCCTAACCCTAACCCTAACCCTAACCCTAACCCTAACCCTAACCGGTGACTCAAAGAAACCAAGACGACGCCAGGTGAGAAAGAAGGCCTGTTCCTCGCACTGCAGGCTGGCTGGGCAGCACTGGTTGAAACAGAATCAGGGACGTGCTGGCCATTGGGAAAAGCGGGACATCTCCCGAACGGCCGGTTCATTCCCTGCCGGTCCAGGCCGGCCATTAGGAAAAAAATTACAAATAAAATGTCGGCCTTCGTTCCATTTTGGGGGCTGGGCGGCCAACAAAGTAAATCATCACTGTCGGGCAGAAATCTCGTATCTCCAAGTTTCAAATGTGTAATTCTTTTTCGCAAAGCAAAGCTCTGCTTCATCATACAAGGCCATCGCACAAAATTAGTGAAAACAGGGTTAGGGTTGTTTTCACTCGTTTAAATCGATTTTTAAATGATAAATACAAAACAAACAGTTTTGGACCTACAAGGTTTCCACCCGACAACGACAAAATATAACTCATGTAATTGGCCCACTGGCTTGTCACTTTGTCACAAATCTTTGAGTAGCAGCAGCGCTATAGAGAGAGATCTCTCTCTATAGCGCGCAATGAGGGCCTCTCCAACTCTTTTTCCCGGGCTGAATCAGTGGCCCAGCACGTCCCTGAGCAGAATGAATGCACTCCTGGCACTTTCTATGCTCCGCAAGAATCACTGAATGAGTGTCAATGTTTTACCACTTTCCAAGCTGGCGCGCATGCCTTATGGTTTTGGCCATGTCATCATTATATAGGTGAACATAAAAAATATATATAAAAGATTACAAAGATACACAATTTCAAAAATAGTGAAAATTGAAGACCTTACAACCAGTCGCAATGTGAGCTTAACAATTTTCGAACCTATTTAGTCATAATGCCAATTACATCCTCCCCATAATGTACATTTATGTGTATTGCCACTGACACTGGCTCACCTCCCAGTGAGGAGCCCCCACCGAGAGGACGTACTGTTGTACCCTACTGTGATCTTTTAGATCCACCATTCCAAATGGCTGAAATGTAGATAGGGCTAAAGTGGTTCATGTACGATTTGTAATAATAATCAAATCTACAAACTAGTAACTTACGTTTTCAAATAATTGTACAATATTTGCCTCTGAGATGTAGTGGAGTAGAAGTAAGAGTATTGGAAATGCTCCAGTGACGTAAAAAATCCTCAAGAGTGTACTTAAGTAGAGTAAATGTACTAAGTTACTTTACACCACAGTATAATGCCAGCAGATACTGTACATTATGTATGAGGCTAAGCATAAGGTGTGAAAGTGTTAACACGCGTGAAGAGGACATTAACACTTAAACAGGCTACTGAATAATGCTTATGAGGCGGTCTTGGTGTAATTATTTGAATATGTATTTAGAAAAATCCACACACAGATTAAAATTAAATTACAACTGGCTGAAGTGGAGCTCAAATTGGCAATTATTTCCTGGGTGACAAGAAACATCAGTCAAATATTAATGCAAAATCATTTTTTATAATGACATGATGGGCCGTGTTAAAGCCATCTGTTGATACTGTGATGTCATGATGGGCTGTGTTAAAGCCATCTGTTGATACTGTGATGTCACTCTGGATTCCCAGGGTTACTTTAGGGCAGTGGTGCTCAAACCTGTGGGTCGGGACCCCCACATGGGTCGGGACCCCCACATGGGTCGGGACCCCCACATGATTTGGGGGGTCCCCAGATGACAGTAAAGTGACAATTTAAGGACTTAAATATTCCCATAGTTTCAGGCCCGTTTGTTATTTAAAGATTTTGAAAATAGCTTACTGTATAAAAGGGGTTAAAGTGGTTTGATGCTATATATATTAACTAATAACTAATCCAGCTGGGGACCGACTGGGACCCCCTCAAGGACCTCCGGGGGTCCCCGGGCCCCACTTTGAGAACCACTGAACTATACTGTCAAACATTGGCCAAATTGTCAAATGATATCATAAGAAAGAGACCAAAGTTGTGAAAATAGCAGATTTTCCACTATATTTATCTGTGGAACCGAGTCAAACTAAATGTAATGCCTCAACTCCACCAATCCCAAGTGCGAGTCAGAGTGCAGGGTCATTGTGGGGTCACAGGGTCATTGTGGGGTCACAGCCTGAACAGGTTGAGAACAAGCCAGTCTAAATGCTGTCCATGAGACAAAGTGGTTGTCAAGTGAAGCTGTTCTATTTTACCATGCGATTGTACTTACAAGAAAAGTTCAAAGGCGTGAAAAGTCCAGCCCAAAAAGAGAATAACTAAAGAGTGCTTCAAAATGTTCCATCGGTGTAGTTAATCTCTTGATTACACCAATCTATAATCGTATTTTAGCCTTGAAGATTCTAACCACTCCAATCTGGTGTACGTATTTTAAATTCAAAGGCGTGAAATGTCCAGCCAGAAAGAGAAGAATGAACAATACGTATAGTGCTTCAGATTGTTCCATCATTGTAGTTAATCACTAGATTACACCAATTTACTGGATTTTAGCCTTGGATAATTTAACCACTTTCAACCTGATGTACCTTTGTCAGGATCGGGAATGTTATTATAGGTCGACAATTTACAAAAGTTTTAAAAATGAAAATTGTAAAAAATAAAAATCCAACTTTGATGGAAGCAGGGCGGGGAGGAGAGTAGAGCCCGACCGATGCCAGATTTTTTGACCGATGCCGATCTTTGCCGATGGAGAGTGCTCCACCACCGATTGCCCATGTTTCACCCATGTTTTGTAATAAGATAAAATAATAATAAATAGCCTACATTTCAAAAACTTGAGAGGTGATATTTGTCACTGCATGTGAGGGGGGACAGCACTAGCCTGGTTAATAAACCAGACCGCACAACACCACCCCCTGGTGGTAAACCAAGTGTGTGATAGAGGCTAGGACAGCACCTGTCAGCAGAGAGAGATTGGTTAATACGTCCTCCCAGTGGAGTCAGTAGAATACAACAGATGATGCAATACTTCACTGAGGAGGCCTATCTTATGTTGAAAGAATTGCCCTCTCTGTGTAGAAATCAAGCATCGAAAATAGCCGACCTCCAAGCTCACAACTGGTTTGAGCTTGGAGGTTTGCTATTTTCGATATTTTCACCAAAAGTCCCTTCTAGAAATGTCAGCCCCTGCCTCTCTAACATTCTCTGCACGTCCCTGCTTCATGTAATAACTGCACTACAAATACTGCACATACCCAATATGAGAAGCACCAACAACAGCCAGAAGTGTGTCTGAGGAGGAAGTAATCGGCATAACAAACAAAAGAAAATACATAAAAAGAAATCCAGAAACAGCCCAAAACAGCCGATCTGCAATGCGACACATTGCCCTACATAATATACTTTGTTGTGCTCCTTAACTATAGGGCTTATAAAGTGGTTAATTAGATTCCTGCCAGATGCACCTGCAGCTCCCCGCCAGCAGAGGGCGGTGGATCTGAGCAGAGATCCCTGTGGGATCAGCACACGCTCATCCATCAACCAAGGGGCGTCCCGCTTCCCGCTGCTACGTACCGGACGTCCTGAAGGGGCGTCCCGCTTCCCCCTGCTACGTACCGGACGTCCTGAAGGGGCTTCCCGCTTCCCCCTGCTACGTACCGGACGTCCTGAAGGGGCGTCCCGCTTCCCCCTGCTACGTACCGGACGTCCTGAAGGCGCTTCCCACTTCCCTCTGCTACGTACCGGACGTCCTGAAGACGGATGCAAGGGACGGTGGGGGGAAACGCTGGTGAGCAGGGATGGGACGATATGAACATTTCATATCACGATTATTGTGACCAGAGAAATCGTCATATACGAATATATCGCGATAATCAAAACATCCCCAACACCCATTGTCCCGAGGCGGAATGCTTCCCCCCCCCCCCCCCCCCCCCCAGACCCACAGGTTGAGAACCTCTCCAGGTCCTCCTATAAGAACAACCATTTGATCAGATTCTTGTTGTGGCGGCAGGGGAGGAGTGGGAAGGCCGCTTTCTGTGACAGCTTTTAGATAATATGACAGTAAAAAAACACCCTTGAAAAGCAATAGAAAAGAAATTCCTTTTCAGCCTGCGGGCTTGGAGAGTCAGCGGTGGTTCTGAGAGGCTTGGAGAGTCAGCGGTGGTTCTGTGTACTGGATGTTTGGAGGAAGTGTAAACCGTGAAAGCCTTGAGTCGCCGGGTGACCTTGGTGTAAACACGGAGCATTGTTAGAGAAGATCTATAGCGTAGAGTGTCCGTAGCAGATGATATTTCATACTGTGTGGAGCAGAGCTCTGCGTGAGCCAGCGCACAGAGCCGGACATCATAAACACGATCTGGTCTCTGTCAGGCAGAAACCTTGTATCTCCAAGTTTCAAATTTGTACATTCTTTTGCAAAGTAAAGCACTGCTTCATCATACAAGGACGTCGCACAAAAGTAGTGAAAACAGCTGATCTACAAACATACAACGCCTCGCGGCACGAGGCGTTGTGTGCTTGTAGATCGGCTGTTTTCACTAGTTTAAATCATTTTAAAAATGATAAATACAAAACAACGACAATGTAGTCGCTTGTCAGGGCAGAAAACTCTTATCTCCATATTTCTATTTGTATATTTATGTGTGTGGTTTTTTTTTGTAAATGAAAAGCCATAGGTCTACTTCATCATATTACGGCATCACACAAAAGCACCACAAAGCCAATCTGCAAGCTCGAAAAGCCTGACACACAAAGAAAGACAACCTAGTCTATTTACAGCCGTACAGATGTGCCGTTACAAAACATCAGCATTTCCTGTACTTTTCCTGAATTTGTTTGTAGAAACACTTGTTTTCCAAGGTTCTTTTCACTGTTCAGCCTTGCTAATTCTTCTCTTTCGTTACTGAAAACAAAAGGCACTTTGACACTTCTTTTCATTGGAAATAAGAATGTGAACAGCCTTTACATAAGACCTTTACAAATGCCCTCCTTTCTCTCTGTCAATGTTTTCAACAATTTACTGACAATCCACTGTCTTGCTGAAGGCATGACGTGTGACGTTCTCAAGTGGCACAGTTTACAGTTTAGGCATTTAGCAGACACTTTTAATCCAAAGCGACTTACAATAAGCAGATAAAGCATCACAATAATAAACAAGATAATATGTCAATACATCAACAGCAATATAACAAATGCAAATGGATATCTATCTAGAAAACTAAATAATCAGTCAAAAAAAGGTTCTAAAAACCTAAAAACAAATGCTGACTAGCTTCATGTACAGTATGGTCATTGAGTCAGTAGTGCTAAGGGTTTAGGTGGAGTCTGAAAAGGTGAGTCTTCAGTCCACGGCGAAAGCTAACGAGTGAGTCCGTTGTTCTAAGTGCGACAGGGAGTTTGTTCCACAACTTTGGGGCCAGGAGGGCAAACTGTCTCGGACGAGTGGATTTTTGCCCTGGGGTTTTTAGCGAGTGTTCTGTCAGCATCCCTGTGTTGGTTGATCTAAGTGAACGGGTGGGGGTGTAGGGTTTGATCAGGTTTTGGAGGTATGGAGGAGCCATGCCTTTGGCTGCTTTGAAGGTCAGCATCAGTGTTTTGTATTCAGTGCGGGCCGCAACCGGGAGCCAGTGGCGGGACCTGAGAAGGGGAGAGACATGCGAGAACTTATGTGGGGTTCACATGGGCTCAGGCAAGCGGTAGACAGCAAACGGCACCACCTGCTGGTACGGCAAGGTAGAACAAAATATGCCCAACGGAACGGTACGGCAACATTAATTAATTATTTAAAGCGCTCGTGCAAAATGAAAACGCGCGCTGCGGTGGTTGAGGTGGCTCCATGCTGCTCTCTCTGCTACTGCTGGCTGATGTGTGTTCTGTGTGTGTAGTGTGTTGGCGCTCTGCTCGAATTTGTCCCTCGAGATGGAGCTACGTAACATCCGGTTCCAGATTCCGTCCTGTACCACGGTAAAAAGATAACATAATTTAACTTTGAACGGCATGCCATCTGCCGTTTACCGTCACCGGTTTCGACTGCCGGACTACCGTACCGTTTGCCGTTCTACTCCCGTCCACTAAAATGACTTCCGGTTTGCCGTCTACCGCTTGCCTGAGCCCATCTGAACGCAGCATTAGGCTGAAGTTCACATCTGTATGTTCGCTTTAAATCTATTCAAGAAAACTTTACCAGACGTACAACAGGCATCTCTTTGCCCTGATGAAGACCTTATCTTCTCTTTGCCCTGATGAAGACCTTATCTGGTCGAACAACATGTTGGCTCTTTAATAGAATAACATTTGTTTTAACTTCCTCTCATCCACATGCTTTCGCCGTGGACTGAAGACTCACCTCTTCAGACTCCACCTAAACCCTTAGCACTACAGAAAATCAATGACCATACATGAAGCTAGTTAGCATTAGGTTTTTAGAACTTTGATTATATTGTGTTTTTTTTTTCTAGATAGATATCCATTTGCACTTGTTATATTGCTGTTGATGTACTGACATATTATCTTGTGATGTTTTGTATCTGCTTATTGTAAGTCGCTTTGGATTATAAGCGTCTGCTAAATGCCTAAACTGTAACATGCTTTGAGCGCTCGGAGCCTTTCTTTTTATAGTACAATACTAACAATTGAGCTTTCACAAAAGAGAGAATAATAATTTGAGTGAACATTAACTGTCCGTAGCAGATGATATTTCATATTGTAGAACAGAGTTCTGTGTGAGGCAAAACAATCTGGCACAGTACTTTAAAAAAATTAAATAATAATAGTCATTATGTTTTGGACAATATGAGGTTATCACCTGACAGAGACGTGTACTGTATATATCGTCGTTGTCGATATATGTTGTATTTTCATAACCATTTGTTTTGTATTTATCATTTTTAAAATGATTAATCAGCTGTTTTCACTACTTCTGTGCGATGGCCTTGTATGATGAAGCAGGGCTTTGCTTTGTGAAAAATGTACAAATTTGAAACTTGGAGATACAAGGTTTCTGCCCGACAGGGATGTGCAGAGGTGAGGAAAGTCCACACTGTGATGAGTGTCAGGTTTCCTTTGTGGTTTCCTTGTTTCAGCGCTGGGATTTTCACACATCTGTGGGAATCAGAGTTACATGATGCATAGCCTACTGTATACTGTATACTGATACTGTACATGATGCATAGCCTACTGAATCAGAGTTACATGATGCAT
>NC_137832.1:65627759-65637759 GCF_963921795.1 Nannobrachium achirus | reverse complement strand
ATTGAAAAATAGCAGATCTACAAGCTCACAGGTTTTGAAGTCTTTGAAGGTTTTTGGAAAAACATATGTTTCTATGTCAGTGACCCCCAAAATGATATGTAATTGGCCACGGACCCCCATCTCAATTTTTTTTGTTTCAGGGACCCCCCCAGAAGCAACATTTGAGTTACCAATGCTCGCTTAAAAAATACATTTATTCAAAGATTTGCACGCATTTTCACAGCGCAGCACATCAGCTATTTTTCAATAGCTAAAGTATAAAATAATTCCAGGCCCGTCCACCTCCTTGGGCCCTGGTAACTCAGTCCCACCTCCCCCCCCCCCCCCTCCTCCGTGTGACGCCCCTGGCCAGGAGACAATCCGCTCTAGATTTGGGTGGGTGTCCCCCCCCCCCCCCCCATGCTGGTGTGGCTGTGACTGCGTCACACTGACTGTCACCCTCCTCTCCTCTCACATGAGGGGCGGTTATTGATGGAGCCGTCATATCAACATCTGTAATGAAATTCTAGCCTCTTATTGGATTTGGCGATGGGATCTGGAGGAGGAGGATCTGCTGCGTGGCGCGGCGTCTCAACCAGCTGCAGCCTGCAGAGCCTTTATTACACTTCCTCTGGAAGGAGGCTGGAAACACAAAGTAACCCAGTACATTTACTCCAGTACTGTAACACCACTAAGTAACTTTACTCTTCTATCCCCCCATTTGAACCTGGCTTCCTGCTTAATTGCTGATAATTTTAAAGGGGCCACACCATGCTTTTAAAAATATAATGGGCCACACCTACTGTTGTGTGTCCACAAGGCATATAACATTATAATATTATATATAATATAAAAATGGTTGGATTAGGGTTTGAAAACTATTCAAGATCAGGCGGGTAAGCACACATCATGACACACAGGAGAACATGATGAAATCTGACAAGGAACACTCAAACACAGGGTTTAAAACATAACAGGACACAGGTGAACTCGAATGACATGATTGGCTAACAGCCAATTGGCTTAGCCAATTACGTCTATTTTATGGCAAAGGAGTCATTTTAACTGAAAACCACAAAGTTTCTCAAGAGACTTGTGATTGAGAGAGTTCAGAGGTGATAGTAGACACCTTTATGAACACATTTGGTAATGATTTAGTTCCCAGATTGGTCCAGCACTCGGCTAACTTTCCCTTACTAATAGCGAGGATGTGTCAGTCAGTTTAAGTATTATTCTGATTGTACTTTTTCTCAAGTGAATTTTGAATGCCAGACTGCTTACTGGTCACAGAGTACTTCTTACGTTGTGGGTATTGATACTTTTACTTAAGTAAAAAGAAAAAGTATAAATTAAATGTGAATACTTCTTCCGCCTGCATGCACTGGTGCATGGGGACCACCGCACACCGCGGTGCATGGGGGACCACTGCACACCGCGCTAGACTGCTGCCGCTCATTGCCACTCTCTCTGGATTGGTCTGTTTTGTGTGCGCTGCCATTTCAACCATATTGTCATAGCGCTTCCTGCTCTCAGAAGGATGTTGGCAATTGAATTGCAGAGGGGGGGGGGGGCAACAATATGGACAGAGAATCCTGGAGGAGAAAAAACCCTGCATAACAAAGAAAAGTGTAGCCTGGTGTAGCAGGTGGTGGGACAGCATTATGGCCTGGACCTGGTGTAAAAGGTGGAGGGACTGACAGCATTATGGGGACCTGCAGTAAAAGGTGGAGGGACAGCATTATGGGGACCTGCCGTAAAAGGTGGAGGGACAGCATTATGGGGACCTGCAGTAAAAGGCAGGATGATTGGGGTTCTGGAAGAGCCAAAATAGTGCTGCTACAGGCAGTGCTTGGGTGTAATCCTCTCCCAAGGGGGTCCGCAGAGATACTACAGGGGTGGCCAAGGGGATCCACAGAGATACTACAGGGGTGGCCATGGGGGTCCGCAGAGATACTACAGGGGTGGCCAAGGGGGTCCACAGAGATACTACAGGGGTGGCCAAGGGGGTCCGCAGAGATACTATAGGGGTGGCCATGGGGGTCCGCAGAGATACTATAGGGGTGGCCATGGGGGTCCGCAGAGATACTACAGGGGTGGCCAAGGGGGTCTGCAGAGATACTACAGGGGTGGCCAAGGGGGTCCGCAGAGATACTACAGGGGTGGCCAAGGGGGTCCGCAGAGATACTACAGGGGTGGCCAAGGGGGTCCGCAGAGATACTACAGGGGTGGCCAAGGGGGTCTCCAGAGATACTACAGGGGTGGCCAAGGGGGTCCGCAGAGATACTACAGGGGTGGCCTGGGTGTAATCCTCTCCCATGGGGGTCCGCAGAGAGCCATGGGGGTCCGCAGAGATACTACAGGGGTGGCCACCAAGTCTATGTGTGATGGGGACCTATTAGCATCCCTATTCTGAGGGGGAACATTAGCTGAAAATAGACAATCTATCAGCACACAACGCATCTTGTGTGTTTGTAGATTGAGAAAGGTCAAGTACGAAGGTTTACATTGAGGTTTGGAGCAGCAATTTGGAGGTCTGCTATTTTCAATATTTTCACCAAAAGGCCCTTTTAGAGATTTCAGCCCCTGCCTCTCTAACATTCTCTGCACGTCCCTGACGGAGACAGAGAGAGACGCTCGTTATTCCCAGCTGCCACCGGCGGCGGTGATATCACTGATCTCACAGACCAGTGGTGATATCACTGATCTCACAGACCAGTGGTGATATCACTGATATCACAGACCAGTGGTGATATCACACACACTCTCACACGCAAAATTACATACATAAAAACATGAAGACCAGATTACAGATGTCCTTCCTAGCTCTAGTTTATCCTTGACCGTCAGACTCTAAATTTAGCCTCAGAATCGACTGATGAACACCAGGACTTGTGTAGTCTGACCTTATTAATAATGAGATGATGAGACCAGTCAAGACAAGACATGAGCAGCTTTATTGATCCATATTTGATATGCTGGCTTCAAGCGAACCAGACATGTAATCATGGCTACTTATGAGCTCCATTTGTCACTGGTGTAATGTTTTCATGATGCCACTGTAATTGTTCCGTCTCCTGTACCTGTTTACTTGTCTGGTCTTATATTGATAAGTCTGTTTTATTTTTATTTTTATTTTTGTTGTTGTATTAATAGTTTTATAACCACTTTTAACGGGCTGCTCTGCAGTGACTGCAGATGAAAAATAACTTTTGTCTAACTACAGTTTACAGTTTAGGCATTTAGCAGACGCTTTTAATCCAAAGCGACTTACAATAAGCAGATAAAAACATAGCTAACTAGCTTCATGTATGGTCATTGATTTTTCTGTAGTGCTAAGGGTTTAGGTGGAGTCTGAAAAGGTGAGTCTTCAGTCCACGGCGAAAGCTAGCGAGTGAGTCTGTTGTTCTAAGTGCGACAGGGAGTTTATTCCACAACTTGGGGGCCAGGAGGGCAAACTGTCTCGAACTAGTGGATTTTTGCCCTGGAGTTTATAGTGAGGGTTCTGTCAGCATCCCTGTGTTGGCTGATCTAAGTGAACGGGTGGGGGTGTAGGGGTTGATCAGGTTTTGGAGGTATGGAGGAGCCATACCTTTGGCTGCTTTGAAGGTCAGCATCAGTGTTTTGTATTCAGTGCGGGCCGCAACCCAACTAGACTGGCTCATCAGCATGGATGTGAAAACTGACATGTTGAACTGCCAGGTACATAAATACAGAGGTGTCACAAGGGGGTGGGGGAATGGGACTGAGTTACCAGTGCCCAAGCTGGAGGGGCCTTATTTTATACTTGAGCTATTGAAAAATAGCAGATCTACACGCTCACAAGCTTGTAGATCTGCTATTTTTTGAAAAGTCGTGAAATCTGTGTGCAAATATTTGAATACGTGTATTTTTTTCTTGTCTTCTCCACCTCCTCAAACTTTGCTTCTGGGGGGGTCCCTGGAACTAAAAATGTTGAAATGGGGGTCCGTGGCCAAATACATGTAATTTTGGGGGTCCTTCACATGAAAATGTTTGAGCACCACTGACATTGAATTTTTATTTTTTTCATGATTTTTCAAAAATAGCAGATCTAAAAGCTTGCAGCGCGGCACTCGGTGCCACGCTGTGAGGTTGTATATCTGCTAATTTTCAATAGTTAAAGCACAAATGTGAGTGAATCCTTGTACCCAGGGCCCAGACTTTGGTGTGACACCCCTGCATAAATAAATACATCCCACGAGTTGTTGAGGTTCAGTTTAACAGGGAAAGAAAAGTACTGTAGATAAACAACAGATTTAGTCTGGGAGGCTCAGGGTAGAAGACAGGTTAAAGTCAAATATCAACGGCACTGATAAACTCATTGATTGCCATTTTCAAAATGGCCGCCAAGTTCCAGACTGCCACGTTCTTAAATTTCTAGTGCACAGATCAATTTTTAGTGCACGGATCGTGCACGCCCATGCCTAGATCATGCACCATATGTGTAGTACTTTTTAACAGCTTTCAAACAAAGAAATCCGCTTGGAAATCCGTTCAGGCATTCATGAGATAGAAGCCTTCAAAGTCAGACAAAACAAACATTTTGCCATTTTGAAAGATGTGTTTGTTATGGGGCTAAACATGCAATTTCTTTTTTTCAAAATGGCTGCCAACTCGGGAAACTCGGGCGGTGGCAGCCTGGGACTACTGTAATAACTTGGGAAACTCTGGCCTTGGCAATCAATGAGTTAAAACATGTAACAATAATCCAAATCTACAAAGTAACTACAGTAAACCAGTAAGACTCCCTAATCGGGAATCACATACACAAACTTTAGAAGGCAATGGTAGCCAATCAGGAGGGAATATGGGAAATGGGACAGATCCATGTTGATGACATGACTGTAGAGATACTGTGTACCGCTTTGCGTGATTTTAGGGCAAAATTTGTAGGAGCAGTGTCCAAAAATGTGTTTTGCAAGAATCGGCCTCATGGTGGCGCTAGAAGAGGTTGTGGTTTTGGCAGCCAAGGAGTGTGTGCAAAGTTTGGCATGGATAGGGCAATGGTGTCGGAGATATGAGTAGGGGAAAAGTATGACGTGACGTGTGACGGACAGACTGACAGACGGACAGGGCGGTGGAGGTTTTGATAGTAACTGCGACCTGACGGTCACAATAAAGGTTTCAATAATTGTAGAGGAGTAAAAGTACGATATGATTTGCCTCTGAGATGGATGTAGTGGAGTAGAAGTAAAAGTGAATACTCCAGTAAAGTAAAGATACCTCAAAATGGTCCAGCACTTGAATGAATATACTTAGTTACTTTGCACCACTGACAGGAACCATGTCGGCCAGCGTCCTTACTGCAATGCAGGGGTTTTCAAGTGGGTGACGGGGCACCCTGGGGTGACGGGGCACCCTGGGGTGCCGTGACCGCAGTCCAGGGGTGGTGCCGCAAGATCATTTGATAATATTTGGAATTTATTTGGACACTTAAAAATAAGGGTCCAATGATATTTTGTATCATTTTTAAACTAGAAGTACAAAGTTATTTTCAGTCAGTTCTAACCAAAATGGCTGTTATCTCAACGTTTTCCTCACAACATAATCACTAAAATATGCTATAAATATAAGATGCTGGTAGTGAAAATGATTGATATAATGGATGGGTGATTATTGATATGATGGACGGGTGCCTCGGATGAAAAAATATTTACAGGGGTGCCCTGAGCCAAAGAGGTTTGGGAACCCCTGCAGCAATGAACCGTCGTTACGAATAGAATAGAATAGAATAGAATAGAATAGAATAGAACAGGCGTTTAGAGCAGCAGGCAGCTTCTAGAGATTAGTATTCAGCAGCGTCTCATTTGAGACGAGACCCGACGAGAGAAAGAAGAAGGAAAACTCATTTCCACAAAGCTCCTCCTAACTGTGATGGTGATTACAACGGAGTCTGACCACAAGTGAAGGCAAGAAGGAGTCCCAGTCAGACCCACGACCAGGACGGCTTTCATCTCAGTTAGCGACGGGGAGGAGAGGGGAGGGGAGGGGAGGGGAGGGGAGGGGAGGGGAGGGGAGGGGAGGGGAGGGGAGGAGGGCGGGAACGCAGCAGAAAGAGAGGGACAACACAAACAAACCGAGGAGACAGGGTATAAAATTCACATGACAGTCCTGGTTATCTCCCCCTCCCCACCCCCCCCCCCCCCCCCCCCCCCGGTTATCTCCCAGATGCAAATGCCCGGGCCGGCGTCGCTCGCCAGTGTGACACATTAGTTCTTTTATCCTATAAAGAACGGGAACGCATCCGCGTCACTTTACCTCTCAACCACTGTAACCATCGTTTTATACCTTAGCTATTAAAAAATAGCAGATCTAGAAGAATTTGAGAACATTTTGGATATATATATATTTTTAAACGAACATTTGTAACTCAAATCTTTCTTATGGTCCCTGGAATTCAAATACTTGAGATGGGGTCCAAACAGTCAAACACCAACATCTAGGGGTCCTTGACATTTAAAAACTTTGAACACCACTTCTAAAGAAACGTAGGTTTGTGAGCGCTGTTCCTGGAAGGATTTAAGTTCCAACACCAGGCTTTGGTCCGGGCAACACAAAGCTTGGCCTACATCTGGCCTACATCTGGCCTACACCTGGCCTACACCTGGCCTACACCTGGCCTACACCTGGCCTACACCTGGCCTACATCTGGCCTACACCTGGCCTACACCTGGCCTACACCTGGCCTACATCTGGCCTACACCTGGCCTACACCTGGCCTACACCTGGCCTACACCTGGCCTACACCTGGCCTACACCTGGCCTACACCTGGCCTACATCTGGCCTACACCTGGCCTACACCTGGCCTACACCTGGCCTACATCTGGCCTACACCTGGCCTACACCTGGCCTACATCTGGCCTACACCTGGCCTACACCTGGCCTACATCTGGCCTACACCTGGCCTACACCTGGCCTACATCTTTGCACAAAGCTCTCAAAGCGTGTCATACGCCCAGTGTCACATCGGCCAAGCTTCAACGGGGACGCTTAATGAAATTAACTCATGAATAGCACCGCTCACTTCACACTAGGTGTGATTTTATCAGAATAACTGTTAGGATTTAGAAGACTTTTGACCTCGGGTCTAAATGGGTTATTGATAAATTGAGTCGACCGCTATGCTATAACGCTACCAATATATTTTTTGTTTTTTGTCACATTCCTAAGACAAAAATGTGATAACAATAAATGTACCCCCATTGATTCCGGATGGTAACCCGTTTCAAAACGGAATCAATGGGGGTAAATTTACTCAAATACATTTTTTGTCTTAGGAATGCGAAAAACCAAAAAATATTATTGAACTCTACTCTCCATGGTGTGACTAATCAATAGAAAAAAAGTCATTTTGGGGGTGAACTACTCCTTTAACACCTTGACGTCCGAAATAGAATGGTGGTTGGTAGATTAGCCGTGACATTTCTATTATTGTATTGTGATCTGAGACATAATATTATGTTTATAAACATGACCCCGCAGCCCCTCCATCTTGAACAGCGCCGCTGTTTTTTCTTTTTCTTTTTTCCCCCAGGCCAGTAACTCACCATGATTTTCTCGATTTCCGTTGGGATAGAATGGGGGTTTTGGCCGATCGTCGATGTCCCCGTGCGTTTCGCGTGCGCGATCCTTTCACGTAAATGTCCCCGCAAATAGTCCATGTGTGACTGAAGAACAGAACTGAAAAGTTTCGCTAGCATAGCCCCAAGCATGGCTGCAGGAGGAGCTCGAGTGTGTAGACAGTAAACGGATGGGTGGAAGGTGCCTTGGAGAAGGAGAGGCGCTGACGTCACCTCTGCTTCATGCACGGTCTGCATGAGCTATCAGTGCACGAGTGGTGACTAGGGAAGGTTAGACGATCGCCGATTTTCGGATCAAAAGCTTTTATTCCGGTTTTAAAGACAAAGTCCGGGAATGTACGACGTGGCTGAGAGTCCCTGGGGGGATGTGCGATATAGTACGGTTTTAACATTAAGGGGCTCCCCTTGGCTTAGAAGGTGTTAAGGGGAGACAATGCTTATTTCGTTCAAATCAGTCTAAAAGCGCCAAATCTTGCACAGATGTAGCCCAGGGCATGCTCTAATGATTTAGCTAGGGCGCCCGAGTCTGCGACCTTCGGGGTCGCCACGCACAGCGGCCAAATCAAGTTGGGCTCCCATCCAGAAGAAAATACCCAGAAAAACATTTTTTTTCTGGGTATTTAAGTAGGATGTGAGGGGTCTAACTAGGGGGTTTGTCATGATTCTGAATCCTTTGCAAGCATTTGTTTTGCACAAAAAACTTTCCTTGGGCTAAAAGTAGCCCCCAAAAACACCCAGAAAACTGTGAAAAGTGATGACTCATCACCAAACCATCATTTTGTGTGGCCATTTCTAGCCCAAGGAAAGTTTTTTGTGCAAAACACCCCGAAGGTTATCGGCTCGGGCACCCTAGCTAAATCATTAGAGCAAGCCCTGGGATGCATCTGTGCAACATTTGGCACTTTTAGACTGATTTGCACGAAATGAGCATTATCTCTCTGTCCGCACTACTCTCCAGTCCAGACTATGAATGCAGTTTTTACTATGGTGAAAGAAATGCAAATGCCCCCTCTTTCCATGCCATACCTGAAGGCATGCACTGCTTCAGTGTCAAGAAGTGAAAATAGCAGACCTCCAAGTTCACACGTTGTGAGCTTGGAGGTCTGCTATATTTTCGATGTTTTCACCAAAAGGCTCTTTTTAGAAATGTCAGCCCCTGCCTCTCTAACATTCTCTGCATGTCCCTGACGGAGACAGAGAGAGACGCTCGTTATTCCCAGCTGCCACCGGCGGCGGTGATATCACTGATATCACAGACCAGTGGTGATATCACTGATATCACAGACCAGTGGTGATATGACTGATCTCACAGACCAGTGGTGATATGACTGATCTCACAGACCAGCGGTGATATGACTGATCTCACAGACCAGCGGTGATATCACTGATGTCACAGACCAGCGGTGATATGACTGATGTCACAGACCAGTGGTGATATCACTGATATCACAGACCAGTGGTGATATCACTGATATCACAGACCAGTGGTGATATCACTGATATCACAGACCAGTGGTGATATCACTGATGTCACAGACCAGTGGTGATATCACTGATATCACAGACCAGTGGTGATATCAGTGATATCACAGACCAGTGGTGATATCAGTGATATCACAGACCAGTGGTGATATGACTGATATCACAGACCAGTGGTGATATGACTGATATCACAGACCAGTGGTGATATGACTGATATCACAGACCAGTGGTGATATGACTGATATCACAGACCAGTGGTGATATGACTGATATCACAGACCAGTGGTGATATGACTGATATCACAGACCAGTGGTGATATCACTGATATCACAGACCAGTGGTGATATGACTGATATCACAGACCAGTGGTGATATCACTGATATCACAGACCAGTGGTGATATCACTGATATCACAGACCAGCGGTGATATCACTGATATCACAGACCAGCGGTGATATCACTGATATCACAGACCAGCGGTGATATGACTGATATCACAGACCAGCGGTGATATCACTGATATCACAGACCAGCGGTGATATCACTGATCTCACAGACCAGCGGTGATATCACTGATATCACAGACCAGTGGTGATATCACTGATATCACAGACCAGTGGAAGAAGTTATGCCCATGTTTTAAGTAAAAGTGTCAATACCACCACGTGGAAATACTCTGTTGTTAAAAGTACAAAGTTCCGTTATTGGAAATGTACTTGAGAAAAAGAGCTAAAAGCTGCCATCAAAATGTGTACCTAAAGAGAAATGCTAAAAAAAAGTACTCATTATTCAGAGATGCTGTCTCCGTCTTGCAAGTGTGTGTGTGTGTGTGTGTGTGTGTGTGTGTGTGTGTGTGTGTGTGTGTGTGTGTGCGTGCGTGCGTGTGTGCGTGCGTGCGTGCGTGCGTGCGTGTGGTTAGTGTATGTTTTGTAATAGTA
>NC_137832.1:65580259-65622759 GCF_963921795.1 Nannobrachium achirus | reverse complement strand
AGCTTGTATATCTGCTATTTTTCAATAGTTAAAGCACACAATGTGAGTGAATGCTTTTACCCAGGGCCCAGGATTTGGTGCGACACCCCTGCATTTGAGGCCGTGCTTTGAATCAGCGATTTGCGCGGAGCGGGCACTGGAGAGAGGCTCTGGCCTTCACGGCCTTCCCCCCGCTATACGCTATGTATACACCACCACCACCGCAGTCCCCGGGACACGGCGGGCTTATGGCGGTGCATGTAAACATGATTAGCGGGGCTCTCCAAGACACACGCGGAAGGTTATGTTGGAGTCTGTAGACCGGTCCGTGGGGAGACTGCAAAAGGGTTTGGTTTCTTCTATCAAAACTCAAGTGTTGGGGAGGGGGTGGGGGCAGGGGTGTCGCAACAGATTCTGGGCCCTGGGTACAAGGATTCACTGCGGGCCCCCGCACAATTATTTTATGCTTTAACTATTGAAAAATAGCAGATATACAAGCTCACAGCGTGGCACCGAGTGCCGCGCTGCGAGCTTGTAGATCTGCTATTTTTTGAAAATTTGTGAAAATAATGCAAGTCCTTGAATATTTCAAATATTTTTTTTTTGAAAAAAGCTATGTTTCTATGTCAGTGGTTCTCAAACCTTTTCATGTGAAGGACCCCCACAATGATATGTATTTGGCCACGGACCCCCATGTCAAAATATTTAGTTCCAGGGACCCGCCAGAAGCAAAATTTGAGTTACAAATGTTCACTTAAAAAAATACATATATTCAAAGATTTGCACACATTTTCACGACTTTTCAAAAATAGCAGATCTACAAGCTTGCAGCCGCGCTGTGAGCTTGTATATCTGCTATTTTTCAATAGCTAAAGTATAAAGTAATTAAGGCCCCTCCAGCTTGGGCCCTGGTAACTCAGTCCCCCCCCCCCCCTTTTGTGACGCCCCTGGGTGGGGGTGGGGTGGGGGGGGTAGAGTCTACAGAGAGGCAAGAGAAAAACACACATCCTTGATAAATTTTTCATGTCGTGGGATTTTTTCCGACTCCGATGCTTGCAGATGGTTAAAGTTGCATGAACGAGACGTGCGGCGAACATGCGAGGGAAAGCGGCCACTGGAGAATGTTGGCGTCTGATAAAGGTCCCGTTAGGCCCTGTAGGGCCCCATAAGGCCCCCCGCGTCCTCCAGGGGAACGTGGAAACGGGCCGATGATCAAAACAGGGCGTTCGAAGGAATCGAAGCCCGCTGGCGTCCGCCAACAACTACCCTCCCTGCTCAGCACGGAGATCAACGCAGTAGCAGGAATCACACACACACACACACACACACACACACACACACACACACACACACACACACACACACACACACACACACACACACACACACACTCCAGCTATCAGAACACCAATACGAATAGCAGTGGTGTAAAGTAACTGTACATTTACTCAAGTACTGTACTTTACTGGAGTATTACCAGTTTTCACTACTTTTACTTCTGCTCCACTACTGTACATCTCAAATTATACTTTTACTGCCCAACAATTATTAGAAATGTACTGCTACACTTATGTTGCAATGATTTTTTCTCTTCAATGTCTCGCGTTGCCATGGTTACCATAGACTTCCATGTAATTGTGCAAGTGTGTAAAAAGTGCACGCCCATGCTTAGATGATGCACCACGAGTGTAGATGCTGTTCACAGCTTTCAAACAAAAAAATCCGCTTGGAAATTCATTCAGGCATTCATGATTTATCAGCCATTATGTTTTCTACAGATGTAAACAAACATGGCTGCCATGTTTGAAAGAATGGGTTGGTATGGGGGTTAAACATGCAATTTCGCGATCGCGATCATGCCTAATACATTTCTGGAGGTCCAAAAAAAATGTTTGAAAAAAAAAAATTGAATTTTTTTTTTTTTTTTTTTTTTTTTCAAAAACGGCCCAAACTCGGGAAACTCGGGGTTGGCACAGCACTAGTACCAATACAAACTCGGGAAACTCGGGGTTGGCACCATATGTGTTAATGTAGATTTTGATTATTATCACAAAACATACATTAACCCCTTCAGCCCATTATACATTTCGGCCTTTGGAAAATAGCTGATCTAAAACTGATCTAAAACGGTTAGATAATGCAACTGCATTATCTAACCGTGGTGCAGCTCAACAGCATCCGACAAGGGACCGCACGAAGGGACCGCACAAAGGGACCGCACAAAGGGACCGCACGAAGCCGCTGAGCTGAGCTAGCATATACTGCACTTCATACTACTGTAAGTGAGTAGCACTCACTTACAGTCCCCCCCCCCTCCCAGTAAGCTGTGGTGTTCCTCAAGGTAGCATACTGGGACCTCTGTTGTTCCTAATATATGTGAACGACATGGCATCTGCTTGTGACTGCAACCTGTTCCTGTTCGCGGATGACTCGGCTCTCCTAGTCTCGGGCAAGGACCACTTGCAGGTTGAAAAGACACTTAACTCTGAACTAAGTAAGATCTGCACATGGCTTAATGACAACAAATTATCAATTCATCTGGGAAAAACTGAGTCCATCCTCTTTGGATCAAATCATAACCTCAAAAAAGTCGATAACTTCACAATCAAAGTGGGTGACAAGGTCATAACACGAAAAAACGAAATCTCTTACTTAGGATGTATCCTTGAAGCTAATCTTTCCAGTGAAAAGATGACTTCTAAAGTAATAAATAAAATCAACCAACGGACTCGTTTCCTACAGAGGATCGCCCCAATGGTCAATTTCAACACACTGAAGACCATAGCTGGTGCAATAATCCAGCCCCTCTTTGACTATGGAGTCCACGTATGGTATCGTGACGCCCCACAAGCCCTAAAAACTAAACTCCAAACAGCCCAAAATAATCTAATTAGGGTCCTACTTCACCTTCCCTATCAGACTCACCTCACCGCTACTCACCAGTTAAGAGTGGGGTGGCTCAGAGTAGATGACAGAGTACAGCAACTTGCAATGGGCCTGGTGTACAAGATACACTACACCACTATGATACCCAAGTACCTGTCAAAATACTTTATAAACATTAAGGATGTCCATAATTACAACACCAGAGGCAGCGCCACAGATCACTTTCAACCCAGAGTCAAAACCAACAAAGGGTCAAACTCCTTTTTCTGCTATACCACCAAAATGTGGAAAGCCTTACCGAAGGTCATAAAGGAGTGTGGATCACTAGCATCCTTTAAAATTGCCCTGAAGAATCACTTACAGGCAGCAGCCATTCGCAACTGGTAAAAAACTAACCTAGCCCAACCCTACCCTCCCCTGCCCACCCAGCGCCCATGTAGAACCCACGTTGAGCCCACGTGGGCTAGCCCAAGTGGTTCCCACCTGGGTCCCATGTAAATTAGCCGAGGTGGGGCCCACCCCGGGCCCATGTAGAACCCACACAGAGCCCACGTGGGCTAACCCACAAGGGACCCTTGTGGAAACCGCGGACATTCCCACATGGGGCCCATGTAGGGAAGCCCACCCTGTACCCATGCGGGACCCATGTGGGCGTGCTGGCTGGGTTCTTTGTATATACTGTTTATTTAGACTTACTGTTTTCTTTTTTCTTTTTCTTTACATATCTACTGCATAGTACTGTGTTCTATTTGTCTGTCATTCAATGTTATATGAGATACTTCAATGGTTTCCAGTGGAAATAAGCTTAGTCTTTTCATGGATCTCCTTTTAGTAGACCTTGTACCAGTGAACTGTACCGTCATGAAACTGTACCTTTTCCTATGCAAACTTCTAATAAAGTCTTCAATCAATCAATCAAAGCAGTGGTGGGAACGTAACTAAATACAATTACTGCGCAAATGTGCAATTCTTTGGTTATATTCTCTTTAGTTGAGTGTCCACCTGGAACCCGCTGAAGGACCACTGGTGGATCTGTCGTACATCACCTCCACCCGTAAACAACTGCACTTAAATACTGCATCAATTACAAACTCCTCCTCACCTACAAGTGTCAAAACGCCCTGGCTCCACACAGCACCTCTCAGACCTCCATGATAAACCTACTCTGTCACGGACTCTGTGGTCTGCAGACTTGGACCTCCTCTCTGTCCCCAGGGCAAAGAAGCCAACCTTAGCCTTCAGTGTGGCTGGCAGGCCCCCACCTTGTGGAACTCCCCCCCCCCCACCCCCACCACCCTGTGGAACTCTCTACCACTGGAGATGCTCCATGCTCCAACACTGGACTCTTTTAAGGCTGCATTGAAAAGACACCTACTGTATTCACTCAGGCTTATGGCACTTAGTTTTTGTTTCGTTGTTGTATAGAGTTTTTGTAAAGCGCCTTGGGTTTATGAAAGGCGCTATATAAATGCAAGTTATTATTATTATTATTATTATTATGCGCTGAAAAACCAGCCAGCGTACAAACACATTTCATAAAGGACTCCAGCTCATGGTGAATGCAGCGACTACGGAACAGGCCTGTGGGTGAGGTGGGTTTGCTTGGCCTTTTTGGGGGAGGGATGGGCGATCGAAACTCTAAGCCTAAGCTCTGTGTGCACTTTGGTAGGAAACCAGCATCACAGGGAGAGAGAGAGAGAGAGAGACAATAGAGGGAGAGAGAGACAATAGAGAGGGAGAGAGAGACAATAGAGAGGGAGAGAGAGACAATAGAGATGGAGAGAGAGACATTAGAGAGGGAGAGAGAGACAATAGAGGGAGAGAGAGACACTAGAGAGGGAGAGAGAGACATTAGAGAGGGAGAGAGAGACAATAGAGGGAGAGAGAGACAATAGAGAGGGAGAGAGAGACAATAGAGAGGGAGAGAGAGACAATAGAGGGAGAGAGAGACACTAGAGAGGGAGAGAGAGACATTAGAGAGGGAGAGAGAGACAATAGAGGGAGAGAGAGACAATAGAGAGGGAGAGAGAGACAATAGAGGGAGAGAGAGACAATAGAGAGGGAGAGAGAGACAATAGAGGGAGAGAGAGACAATAGAGACAATGGCTGGGAGGCAGAAAAACATAGAAAGGAGCTGCAGTAGGAGTATGGATAGATGGAAAAAGATGGAATGATATCCCCCACGCGCACGCGCGCACACACAAGCACACGCACGCACGCACGCACGCACGCGCACACGCGCACACGTGTTGCGCACGCACGCACACGCACACACACACACACACACACACACACACACACACACACACACACACACACACCCCTTCAGAGGTGTGCAGGAGGTTTGTATTCTAGAGAACCTGAACTCTCCACTACTAGCGGGCAGAGTTGCCATGTCTGCTTATTAAAAGCGAGAGAAAAAAAGAAAACTATTAAAAATGTAAAACAAGGCATTTTCCAGAGAGCTCAACACCCACATATTTCACACCTCATTACTACTACAGTATGTACAGCATGAATGATTCATTCTGCTCTACCAAACTTATGCTAAGTTTAACCCATCATAACTTATGCCAAGGTTTATCCGATCATAACACCTTGGTTGGATACAGATGGCAACACGGCCACTGCCAGGGGATCATTTGTTTATTTAGTTCATACTGTAGTTCATACTGTAGTTCATACTGTATATCAAACCAATTAAAACAGCATCAACATGTGCTGGCCACAGATGCAGGGGTGTCACACCACACTCTGGGCCCTGGGTACAAGGATTCACTCACATTCTGTGCTTTAACTATTGAAAAATAGCAGATCTACAAGCTCACACTGCGAGCTGCGAGCTTGTAGATCTGTTGTTTTTGGGGTTGTTGGGGTCCCTGGTCCAAGGCCAAATACAAATAATTCGGGGGGGGGGGGGGGTCCTTCACATGGAAAATGTTTTAAAATGATTTAAAGGAGAGGCCAATGTCATGTTAATGATTACCAGCTGGCATAAATAATCAGCTGACATGCAAAACTCCACAGTCAGTATAATCACTAAAACCTTGAGAATCCACTCCAAATATAACAAAGTAGCAGCCATACACATAAGAAGAGCCAATTTAATGGTCATATTTGTTTCAGTTAATATATATTAATGCTTTTAATGAATGACTCTTTTTTAATGAATACAATATAATTTTGTTCAATCTAGAGTTATCTTCTATTAACCCATTTGTAGCCGATCCCGAGAATACTCGTGAAAAATACTCGAGTACTCGGAGTGCCGATCCCGAGTATACTTGCGTTATATACTGTACAGTAAAGCTGGCAAGCTTAACGTACGGTCCGTTGGAAAGTCCTGGCACGATTGGACTCGCCGATTCATCATCATCGCAGATCCACGTGCACACAATAGTGATTCCTTAACATGGAAGCCGACGGTCTATCTCATCTTTAATGTCCATTTTCTCCAAAAAACACTTTTGAAGCCAAGGATGGCATTGGATTCTCGCTATAATAACACAAGCTGAAAGGCAACGATCGGCCAATACTGCAAACGCATGGGACGATGATCACTTCCGGTGAATGACGTCATGGCGTCAAAAAGGAAATGTTTGCGCAATCGACTTCTGGCCTTCAAAATAAGAGACTGGCCGCGGACGGAGCAGGCGAACGGCGCGCTGGACATTTAACCCGTTCATGTCTGGAGCACAAAATGAGTAAGACATAGATGGTGTCAAAGTACAGTATCTAACCGAGACAGGATCTGACATGAACTTTGACCTGATGGTCAAGATTCATTCCATCCCCTGAGCAAGCAGGCCGGCTCTTTTAACTCAATGGTAAGAAATGTCAGCATACTTGAGTAGGAAACTGGGTTCAAATCAGGGCTAGAAGAGGAAGGTGTTCATAGTGCAGCTCTAAAGCTCTTTATTCTGATAGAAATCATTGCTCAGTGACAGGGGTGAGGGGTCTACCTGAACATCTATTTTCTCTGTTTACTAAAACGCTGGGGAGATGGGGATTTTTGAGCGATGCTAACCGCTCCTACGTCTGGCTTTGTATGAAGATAACTAGCGTCACAGACAGAACAGCCCATACAAGGAGATACAGTACAGTATGTACAGTACAGAACAGCCCATGCAAGGAGATACAGTACAGTATGTACGTGTGTCTTGTTTGATACCAAGCGGTGCTCACTTCACACAGTACTTTGACAGTTGGAAAAGAGAGCAACTGAATGATGGTTTGGTTCTCCAGTGTTGCCACAAATTAGTAAATACTGGAGGTTAATGAACAGGTGAATGTTAATTAACCATAAAAACAAAGCAAATCATTTATATTGAATTAAGAACATAAATAACACCTCTTCTATTTTTAGTAGAGGCTAAATGCATACCAGATGAACAGATCACCAAAGTCATGCACTCCAGTCTTTGCCTGGCGGTGCCAGCCTTTATCACACACTTCGTTTTGAGAAGAGAGTCTGGGATTGCAGGGAGAGATTCCATTTCTGAAAGCCTGGTGAGCTCTTAATTGCTCCCTTTGAACTTCAAAGGGGTTGTACAATAAGGTAATTGATTGGGCCATACAAGTGTCAAGACCTCTTTAGTGTTCTCTCTAATCAATGAAACATCAAAGACAACTACCTGTTTGATGTCTGTCATAGAGGGGAGGGGATGGGGGAATGTTTTTGTATCCACAGCCTACAGCCCTGATTGGCTAGCCCTTTCTGGTGGCTGGTGGAAATGGATTCTCAATTGTGAGGCTCCAGACCACCCTCCCACCACGAGGTGGTGTTGTGCGGTCTGGTTTATTAACCAGGCTACTCCAGTCTCACCTCGACCATAGAGTACTGTCCGTAAAGGACTCATTTGAATATAAACTTTTCTTCAAAAATAAAACCGAAGGGGAACTACAAAAGCCCTCTCTAGGCCACTCATCAATATCCCTGGGAAGTTGGCCTTCCACTTCCAACCAGTTTACAGTCCTGTTAAAAAGGAGCTGTTAGGCTTTAGTGAAGGGTGGCTCAAGTGAAACCCAAGAAAACAAACAAAAAGCTCTTCATTGGAAAGATCCCATCCTCACACAGCCTATCAATAACTCAAGAACCATCCTGCCCGCTGCCCGGTGCCCGGTGCCCGGTGCCCGGTGCCCGCCTAACATGTATGACTAGAAACGTGTGCTCCTGGCAGGGTTGTCTGTAGGCTACCCAGGGTTGTCTGTAGGCTACCCAGGGTTGTCCAGGGGTTGCCTGTAGGCTACCCAGAGTTGCCTGTAGGCTACCCAGGGTTGCCTGTAGGCTACCCAGGGTTGCCTGTAGGCTACCCTGTAGGCTACCCTGTAGGCTACCCAGGGTTGTCTGTAGGCTACCCTGTAGGCTACCCTGTAGGCTACCCAGGGTTGTCTGTAGGCTACCCTGTAGGCTACCCTGTAGGCTACCCAGGGTTGTCTGTAGGCTACCCTGTAGGCTACCCTGTAGGCTACCCAGGGTTGTCTGTAGGCTACCCAGAGCCCGCAAGCTTTGGTTGTATAGCGACTTGGAATGTGATCTGAAAAATGACTTCTTAATCACATGACAAAACCTACAGTAGGCTGGAGCATGTATGAAATGCTGAGGAGCTTTTAATTTGAAACAATTTGTAGTGTATACAGGAAACGCACGACACATATAACTTAAATAGTTTAATCCCGTTACTGAACATATACTGGAATATAGAACTTTATGTCTCTTAATTCTAAACAATATAATTTATGCCCCCTTTGACATCAGTAAAAACTACAAAAACAAAGCGGTCTATATAGTTTTTAAGCCATAGAAACACAGAGTGGCCTTGAGCTTGTCAACTCCACGTCTCCACCGGCTCTCTTTGATTAACTACAGGACATGAGACACAATCAATACCAACGGCTGTGATTGAAGCAAGGTGTCTCCCTCAGGCCTTGTTGTGGATTCCAACAACGTTTTAGGGCAGAGCCGCCTTACCGCCGTCTCATTGGATTCCTGGAAGGTTCGGGTTAGGGTTTAGGTATAGTATTTGTGAGGTTATGGTTAGGGTTATGATTAGGTTTAGGCATAGTTTTACTTTAGGGTAACGGTTCAGGTAAATCAGCTGTAGATTCAGTAGACTAAAATCTTAAATGTATTTGACTAAAACTAGACAAAAACTAAAAAAGAAAAAAAAAACATATGACAAAAACTAAATTACATTTTATTCAAAAGAATAAAACTAAAACAAAGTAAAACTTGACTGTCCAAATCAACAGTGGATGGAAGGGTTGAAGAAGAAGAAGTTCTGGTACACTAACATCCCCTGGCTAGAAAGCCTAAAACTAACAAACAAACTAAAAAAAAACAGTCCATGCTGAGTTGGTGCAAACATTCTTCTCTGTAATTTAAGGCATCAAACAATGCTCCAAGTGCAAAGAATAAATCAAGAAAGAAAGAAAATAAGTAAATGCAAAAGGCAAAAAAATACTATTTTCAGAGCTACTGCCAGTAGGAACTGCTGCTGAGTCCGACCCCCCCGCAGTTGAATAATACATCTGAGAGAAACCTATTATCTCCACATTCTAACTTTGTGTTTTTTGTATAAATTAACACCCCTACTTCTATTTGAATCATACTACCACGTCACACAAAAGCATCAAAAGTAGCAGATCTACAAGCTCAAAACGTGACACGAAGCGACGCGTTTGGAGCTTGCAGATCTGCCACTTTTGAATTTGAATCCTGGGAAGTAAGAGTTTTGGACATCGGAGGTTTCCATCTGACAGACGATATCCAGTGGATTCTGTTTATCCTCACACTGTCATTGTTTGGTAAAATGTGTTGATACAGTATAAGTACAGTAGGTAATACAGTAGGTAATACAGTAGGTAAGTACAGTAGGTAATACAGTAGGTAAGTAGTAGGTAATACAGTAGGTAAGTACAGTAGGTAATACAGTAGGTAATACAGTAGGTAAGTACAGTAGGTAAGTACAGTAGGTAATACAGTAGGTAATACAGTAGGTAAGTACAGTAGGTAATACAGTAGGTAATACAGTAGGTAAGTACAGTAGGTAATACAGTAGGTAATACAGTAGGTAATACAGTAGGAAATACAGTAGGTAAGTACAGTAGGTAATACAGTAGGTAATACAGTAGGAAATACAGTAGGTAAGTACAGTAGGTAATACAGTAGGTAATACAGTAGGTAATACAGTAGGTAATACAGTAGGAAATACAGTAGGTAAGTACAGTAGGTAATACAGTAGGTAATACAGTAGGAAATACAGTAGGTAATACAGTAGGTAATACAGTAGGAAATACAGTAGGAAATACAGTAGGAAATACAGTAGGAAATACAGTAGGTAAGTACAGTAGGTAATACAGTAGGTAATACAGTAGGTAATACAGTAGGAAATACAGTAGGTAAGTACAGTAGGTAAGTACAGTAGGTAATACAGTAGGTAATACAGTAGGTAATACAGTAGGAAATACAGTAGGTAAGTACAGTAGGTAATACAGTAGGTAATACAGTAGGTAATACAGTAGGTAATACAGTAGGAAATACAGTAGGTAAGTACAGTAGGTAATACAGTAGGTAATACAGTAGGAAATACAGTAGGTAATACAGTAGGTAATACAGTAGGAAATACAGTAGGTAATACAGTAGGTAATACAGTAGGTAAGTACAGTAGGTAATACAGTAGGTAATACAGTAGGTAAGTACAGTAGGTAATACAGTAGGTAATACAGTAGGTAATACAGTAGGTAATACAGTAGGTAAGTACAGTAGGTAAGTACAGTAGGTAATACAGTAGGTAATACAGTAGGTAAGTACAGTAGGTAAGTACAGTAGGTAATACAGTAGGTAATACAGTAGGTAATACAGTAGGTACGGTTCAGCCCGGTGGCCATGAACTCAAATTATGCAAACAGTTTTTGTTCTGTCATTTATAATGATCTGAAAAACCTTTAAAAAGATGATGTTTTTTGCGACCGTACAGGTCGGTCGCTACTTAGTATGAAAGCCGCCAGATCACTCAAAATCCCTCATTAATTTGTTTGTCTCTCAAAAGGCGTTTGTCACTCTTCATTGTCACTCTCACCCTCTATAGTAAATCTAGGGAAAAAATACACTCAGGTTGGACAACATTTTATTATTTAGTTTTTCAACTGATTCTGACAGGAAATTAGGTCTACTAGCCAGGATAAAAAAAATCTACCATAATCTGCTCACTGCAAATACCCAGAGTGGCCAAATCAAGTTGGGCTCCCATCGACTTTCTATACAGGAGGAAAATACCCAGAAAAAAATCTGCTTTAAGTAGGATGTGAGGGGTCTAACTAGGGGTTTGACATGATCCATTGCAAGCAATTGTTTTGCACAAAAAACATTCCTTGGGCTAACAATGGCCCCAGAAAATTATGGTTTAGTGATGAAAAGTGATGAGTCATCACTTTTCCACAGTTTTGTGGGCGTTTTATGGGGCCAATGAATGTTTTTGTGCAAAACAAATGCTTGCAATGGATTCAGCATCATGACAAACCCCTAGTTAGACCCCTCACATCCTACTTAAAGCAAAAAATCTTCTGGATATTTTCCTCCTGTATAGAAAGTCGATGGGAGCCCAACTTGATTTGGCCACTGTGGGTATTTGCAGTGAGCAGATTATGGTAGATTGTTTTATCCTGGCTAGTAGACCTAATTTCCTGTCAGAATCAGTTGAAAAACTAAATAATAAAATGTTGTCCAACCTCAGCCTTATTTTTACTGGACTAATACAGTGCTTGGCTGTGTACTCGTGACATCAGAGACCATCAGACTGATGTCAGCACTAGATGTCCTCGCCAGCTCCATATATGGAGTTGTAGATTGTCCAAGGTCAAAATATGGAGTTTATTAGGTGAGACCGAGATAAGTTAGCAATAGTCCGGGAGCCAAATGGTGATTTTTGGCTGAACGTGGATTCGCCTGTAAAAGTTTTTTTCTCAACTGATTCTTGTAGCTTGGGATCACCTCTTAAGGATTCAAGATGATGACCAGTGATATCCATTGAGCATTTTTTATTATTAACCCCTTAATGCCTGAAACACAAGAAATCCACCCAGGAGGAAAATACCCAGAATTTTTTTTTTCTGGGTATGTAAGGAGGATCTGAGGGGTCTAACTAGCACACACACAGTAAAGTCTTCAGAGATATCTGTGTTCCATGTCTACACGGATCCAGTGAATCGGATATTTTTCAATGTCTTCACTTAATTATCCGGATTCAAAAATATCCAGTTTCGAGGCCGAAATATCCAGCTTGGTGTGGCTGCAAGCCCCAACTGCACAAAGAAATGTCTAGCTTCAGAAATATCCAGCTCGGTGTAGCCGGCACCTCATTCAAAAGTATCAAAAGTAGCAGATCTATAAGCTCCAAACTCATCACTTCACTCCACATGTCAAGCTTGAGGATCTGCTGCTTTTGATGCTTTTGTGTGACACTGTAGTATGATCACTGTAGTATGATCACTGTACTATGATCACTGTAGTATGATCACTGTAGTATGATCACTGTACTATGATCACTGTACTATGATCACTGTACTATGATCACTGTACTATGATCACTGTACTATGATCACTGTAGTATGATCACTGTAGTATGATCACTGTACTATGATCACTGTAGTATGATCACTGTAGTATGATCACTGTACTATGATCACTGTACTATGATCACTGTAGTATGATCACTGTAGTATGATCACTGTACTATGATCACTGTACTATGATCACTGTACTATGATCACTGTAGTATGATCACTGTAGTATGATCACTGTACTATGATCACTGTACTATGATCACTGTACTATGATCACTGTACTATGATCACTGTAGTATGATCACTGTAGTATGATCACTGTACTATGATCACTGTAGTATGATCACTGTAGTATGATCACTGTAGTATGATCACTGTACTATGATCACTGTAGTATGATCACTGTAGTATGATCACTGTACTATGATCACTGTACTATGATCACTGTACTATGATCACTGTACTATGATCACTGTACTATGATCACTGTAGTATGATCACTGTAGTATGATCACTGTACTATGATCACTGTAGTATGATCACTGTAGTATGATCACTGTACTATGATCACTGTACTATGATCACTGTACTATGATCACTGTAGTATGATCACTGTACTATGATCACTGTACTATGATCACTGTACTATGATCACTGTAGTATGATCACTGTAGTATGATCACTGTACTATGATCACTGTACTATGATCACTGTACTATGATCACTGTACTATGATCACTGTAGTATGATCACTGTAGTATGATCACTGTAGTATGATCACTGTACTATGATCACTGTAGTATGATCACTGTAGTATGATCACTGTACTATGATCACTGTACTATGATCACTGTACTATGATCACTGTAGTATGATCACTGTACTATGATCACTGTACTATGATCACTGTAGTATGATCACTGTAGTATGATCACTGTACTATGATCACTGTACTATGCTCACTGTACTATGATCACTGTACTATGATCACTGTACTATGCTCACTGTACTATGATCACTGTACTATGATCACTGTACTATGATCACTGTACTATGCTCACTGTACTATGCTCACTGTACTATGATCACTGTACTATGCTCACTGTACTATGATCAAGCAGGGCATTCATTTATGAAAAAACACAAAAAGTTAGAAGATGTTTTTTGCCCAACAGCAACGATATGAAAGCTGGAAAAAACAAATGTGCTCCTTTTTTCTCCATATCTGGATCTCATAGGGTTGTCTTTAAACCCATATCTGGGTCTCATAGGGTTGTCTTTAAACCCATATCTGGATCTCATAGGGTTGTCTTTAAACCCATATCTGGGTCTCATAGGGTTGTCTTTAAACCCATATCTGGATCTCATAGGGTTGTCTTTAAACCCATATCTGGATCTCATAGGGTTGTCTTTAAACCCATATCTGGGTCTCATAGGGTTGTCTTTAAACCCATATCTGGGTCTCATAGGGTTGTCTTTAAACCCATATCTGGATCTCATAGGGTTGTCTTTAAACCCATATCTGGGTCTCATAGGGTTGTCTTTAAACCCATATCTGGATCTCATAGGGTTGTCTTTAAACCCATATCTGGATCTCATAGGGTTGTCTTTAAACCCATATCTGGATCTCATAGGGTTGTCTTTAAACCCATATCTGGATCTCATAGGGTTGTCTTTAAACCCATATCTGGATCTCATAGGGTTGTCTTGTAAACCCATATCTGGATCTCATAGGGTTGTCTTGTAAACCCATATCTGGATCTCATAGGGTTGTCTTTAAACCCATATCTGGGTCTCATAGGGTTGTAATGTAAACCCATATCTGGATCTCATAGGGTTGTCTTGTAAACCCACGCAGCTAACACCAACTTTGTGCTGCCTCCAGGGACGTGCTGGCCATTGGGAAAAGCAGGACAACTCTCGAACGGCCGGTTCATTCCCGGCCGGTCCAGGCCGGCCATTAGGAAAAAAAATGTCGGGCAGAAACCTCGTATCTCCAAGTTTCAAATTTGTAATTTTTTTTCGCAAAGCAAAGCCCTGCTTCATCATACAAGGCTGTCGCACAAAAGTAGTGAAAACAGCCGATCTAAAAGCACACAAAACAACGGTTTTGGACATACAACACAAGGTTTCCACCCGACAACGACGAAATATAACTCATGTAATTGGCCCACTGGCTTGTCACTTGTCATGATCTGAAATGGCAAATCTTTGAGTAGCAGCAGCGCTATAGAGAGAGATCTCTCTCTATAGCGCGCAATGAGGGCCTCTACAACTCTTTTTCCCGGCCGTTTGTACCCACGCAGCTAACACCAACTTTGTGCTGCCTCTAGCATCACCGCAGGCGCATGCAGCTATCATAGTATCTTAAACTGTTTGGAGTGCACATCATACTTAACCGACGCACTCCGCCGGTGCACAACATACAACCGTCAATCCCAAGCATGCGGAAAATTCCTCCCGTCATGAAATAAAAAAGTCAATACAGTAGCTCCACGTTGTTAAAGTGAAAATAGCACGGCTGGGAGGCTGAACTCATAATCAGCCGGATCGATAAAAAGCCACAAAAATCTACATTTGCTTTCCATAAATGAATACTGATAAACGTCAAAGCTTCTCCCACACGGCAACCACATGACTACATATAGCAGTGGTGGAAAAAGTACTCAAATGTTTTACTTAAGTAAAAGTATTAATATTGCAACATAGAAACACTAGTCCTGTTAAAAGTACTGTACAAGTCCGGAATTCAAAATGTACTTGAGTAAAAGTACAAAAGTATTAGCATCAAAATGTACTTAAAGTGCCAAAAGTAGAATGTACTCATTCTGCAGAATGCCCCATTTCACAAGTTTTCAAATGCAGAAGATGTATAAAAACATATTTTGAAAAGTAGATCTAAGCTCACAATGTGTCGCTTTGTGAGCTTATAGATCAGTTGTTTTCAAATGGGTATTAAGTGGTTAATGTATGTTTTGTATTAATGATCCAAATCTAAGTTTTTAAATCGTAGTGGAGAAAAAGTACAAGGTTTGCCTCTGAGACGATAGTAAAGCAGTATAGCAGATATATATAGCAGTAAAAGAAATGAAAATATTAAATACTCCAGTAAAGTAAAAAAAAAAAACTAAACATTGTACTTAAGTACAGTACTTGAGTAAATGTACTTAGTTACTTTACCCCACTCTGCTTGATAGAAAGACAACATGAGGCAGAACATGTGATGGGTGAGATGGAGTGTAGACCGTGTTGCTAGGCAACAGCTCTAGTTCTGATATTCACCAACAAACTGCAACGGGAAATAAAAGTTCACCCGTTTTGGAAATGTTTTATGTTGTCAAAGTATGGAAGGGTCTGTACAGTATGTAATAGAGAGCAGTGGTGTGGTGGAACGGAAGTACATGTACCCAAGTACTGTACTTAATGTTTTTAGAAAACCTCTCCACACGCTGTGGACATTGTGGAGACAAATCAGAGCCTTAATGGCGCTCGTACATCGGCCATGCCAGCATGACAGGTTTCTTGTTTACCAACATTGATACTACAGTATAGAGCATCGCAGTTGAAGCCCCACCCCGTCCTCACTCTGGTGTCGGAAGCGTTTTCCGCATTCATTTCTTCCATAGACATTTCATAAAGTATTTATTTAAACGTTTTTAAGCCTTGGACAAAGCCACCTCGGCTGGAGAGGAATCATGTCAATATTCACATTTTTTTGAATGCAAAGATTAATTAGAAAGCTGAAAAAAAGGGCAGGGTACAAGACTGTGTACATGATTATTTTTTAAATTGCGGAAACTACACTCCCAGAATGCATTGCGAATGACAGTCTTGTTTCCTGAAATACAGCCCTTAAATCACGCTCAGTTTAGTTATCCAGGCCAGCATATGGCCCATGACATGTAGTGATTGTCATCTCTGTGGACGCTCTTATCGTCATCCTTAACATAGTGCATCATATTTGTAAAAGAAAGACGATCGCTCACGGAGTTCTGCAAAGTGCAATAATCCGCCGGGAAGACAGGGGGCAGTAGCTACTTCCGCGGTAACCGCAAGATATGTGAAAGAAGAAGAAGCTAGACCAATCACAGACGTCGATTTCACAGGATGTACATGTTTAGCAGCATGGGAAATGCCGTTCTTCTCCGTGCGATCTTGATTAAAACATGTTTTTACTACAACTAGAGTGATTGCATACATACTCGGGGGTTCTACAGGAGCATATGGAACCATTTTACAACCACCAGCCTAGTGGTAAGTGTACATTGAATTGCTACGACTTTGTGGCTGATAATGAAAAACCCTATGGTAAATATGAATGGCCAGCTTGCTTCCGACACCTCACTGCGATGCTCTATACTGTATGTGCCCAGCCTGTTCTGTTCCCAACAGATCCCCAAACCAACAGCACCCCTACTTCCCGCGGTAATGACAGGCAAACCATCCTGACTTACACAAATAGATGAATTAGCTACATTACAATGTGCATTGTGTGCATGCTATGTGATTTCTCATGAATGCATCATCCTTTCATTCACTTCATAAAGTCACTCACCAGCTGACCTGCTGGGTCTAACACAGCCTAAGCATCATATTTTGGATTGAACTGTTTGACATAATTATTAATACACAAATGTTTGGGTCATCTTGCACAAATACATCATTTAATTACCCACGTTACCATTTGGGCATTGGTGTGCGTAATGGTTGCTCAATAATCTGTTGTGTTTGAGAACACATTTCCTTCATAAAAAACAAAGGGTTTCCACCTGTTTCCGTGAGAATTTACTGTAGCATTATTTGCGGGACACTTCCGGTTAACAGCAGACATACAAGCTCACGTCGCGTCGCAGATGCAACCGTTTGTAGCTTGTAGATCACCCTCGGCGGCGGCGCCGGAAGCTGCCTGCACATTCTGCGCAATGCATGATGGGATGTTGGAAAGTTGTGGATAGCCTGCTGCACAAAAATATGTACTTCAGATTGGTCTTTCATAGCATGGCTCAGCTGACCTGTTAAAGTAATACATTGTAATCTACTCTCAAGTTATACTGTAATAGATAATCCCAGCGTCTTCATGACAGCTTTTTGGAGTTGACAAAACACTTCAGAATAAAGTGTCTCCCGTTTACCTCCCAATAAACCACATTTTACACTGGCGGCCCTCATGCGACGTCTACAATATGTAGACTGTAGATGTACAGGAGCGTCTACATTATGTAGACTGTAGAGTCTACATAATGTAGACTGTAGAGTCTACATTATGTAGACTCTCCAGTCTACATAATGTAGACTGTAGAGTCTACATAATGTAGACTGTAGAGTCTACATAATGTAGACTCTACAGTCTACATAATGTAGACTGTAGAGTCTACATTATGTAGACTCTACAGTCTACATAATGTAGACTGTAGAGTCTACATTATGTAGACTCTCCAGTCTACATAATGTAGACTGTAGAGCAGGGATTTTCAAAGTGGGTGACGGGGCACCCTGGGGTGCCGCAACGGCAGTCCAGGGGTGCCGCGAGATCATTTGATAATATTTGAAATTTATTTGGACATTTAGAAATATATTTAGTATCATTTTAAACTTGAAGTACAAAGTTATTTTCAGTCAGTTCTAACCTAAAATTGCTATTATCTCAACGTTTTCTTCGCAACATAATCACTAAAATATCGTCATTGTCGGGCAGAAACCTTGTATTTCCAAGTTACAAGACCGTCGCACAAAACAGCCGATCTACAAGCACACAACGCCTCGCATGTGTGCTTGTAGATCTGCTGTTTTCACTAGTTTAGTACATATTTTAGATGATAAATACAAAACGAACGGTTTGCACCCGACAACGACGATATGCTATAATAAATATAAGGTGCTGGGGAGTGAAAATTATAATGTAGGGGTGCCTCGGATTAAAACAAATATTTATGGGGTGCCCAGAGACAAAAAAGTTTGGGAACCCCTGCTGTAGAGTCTACATAATGTAGACTGTAGAGTCTACATAATGTAGACTCTACAACAGTCTACATTATGTAGACTGTAGAGTGTAGAGTCTACATATGTAGACTGGAGTCCGTCGCATGAGGGCGTCTACAGTCTACATACTGTAGACTCTACATTATGTAGACTGTAGACGCATTTGTTGTACAGGAGCGTCTTCTACAAGTAGGGGAGCGCACTTTACAGGTACCGGAGTGCAACCGGGTTAAATATGCGCAATACAAAAATGTACATAGCAGACATTCTTTTAATAGGCTTTGTCCTGTCATTTCCACCATGTGTCAAATAATGTGACACATGGGCAGAAGGAAAAAACTAAAACCCCTATAAAGAATGTATAGAAGGGTTTACCAAACTTTCCTCAGTTGATCCTTATGTAATTATTCCTGTAGAATCTATTTCTGCAAAGTATATTGTTGTATGAAACAATTAGCATATTTAGTCAAATATGCTAATTATCTCATTAATTATGCACAATACAAAGAAATATAATATCAGAAATGGATTCTACAGGGGAAAATACATAGGAATCAACTGAGACTATAGTTTGGTACACCCTTTAATCAGGTTTTTACAGCTATCTCCATGTCTATCATGTTGGGATAATGTGAGATAGTGTCTCGCTTTATCCCGAAGCAATTGTCTCACTTTACCCCACAGCCACATTTTGGGAAAAGGGATATTTTTATCAATTCAGGGTAATCTTCAGCTAGCATCTATCACATGGATTTATAAGTTGGTAGTTCATCAACATGTATGATATAAAATGTTCTCCCTGCATCAATTTGCTTTGACACAACAGCTGATTATGTTGACAGCAAGAAAATTTACTTTTACATGCAAAAACACATTTTTGTGAAAAAAGCATGTTTTCTACAGCACTATCAGGTCTCTCTTTTCATGACAAGTGAGAAATTCAAGGGTCTTGAAAATATAATGGTCACATGACCACAAATGTGTTCCATTGCCTAGATGCAGGGGGTGTCTCAGTTTACCCGGTGTCTCAGTTTATCCCACTCTCCCCTACATATCATTTTGACTATTTTCAAAAGATATATTGAAGAAGATATATTATGTTGAGGCCGTACTACATACTGTACATACAGACATAGAGACGGACAGACATACACACTCGGTCAAATGTTGGTGCGGTTTGTCACGGCTCAAAAATGTACTTTTCCACCACTGACATGGACAGAACGGCAGGAGTGACAGGCTGATGGATGGACGGACGGACAGACAGAGGGGGGAAGGGGGGGGGGGCAGGAACAAGCGAGGAGGAGGAGGAGGCGGACGACAGGAAAAAAATGAAGTGACAAGGTCAAGTAGTCCGAGGAGTGAGAGAAGACAGCTACAGTCGTTCATGTTGGTCGCTAATGGAAGAAGATGGCTCCTGTCAAAGTCAATAATGGAGAGCTTACAAAGGCTGCTGTGAGGCATTTGTTCTTATATTGCATCGGCTGAAACAGCTGCTCCTGATGGTGCAAATAGTTCAACTTGCTTGTCCTTCTTCTTTTCCCTTATCTTGAAACAGCTGTAGTTTTAATACGGCGTGCATGGTTCCTAGAAGTCTCTCTCTCCCTCTCCCTCTCCCTCTCTCTCTCTCTCTCTCTCTCTCTCTCTCTCTCTCTCGCCATTAAATGACGTCTCTCTTTTTTCTTTCTTTTTCTTTCTTTTGAATTTTTTGACTTTGATTTTATAATGGAAGTAAGCGATGACTATACAGATAGCGTTATGAACACATGACTATACAGATAGCGTGTATGGATGAATTATGTCTTGAACACATGACTATACAGATAGCGTGTATGGATGAATTATGTCTTGAACACATGACTATACAGATAGCGTGTATGGATTGTTGTGATGTTTGGACAAAAGGAGTGAAATTAATAGTTAAGTGAAAATCGGCCTCCTGGTGGAACAGGAAGTGTTTCACGCTGATCTGTGCTGTTAGTTCACCATGTAAATCGCCTGTTATAGCGCCACCATAAGGCCAATTTGAAAAACGTAGGCTGGCATTTCTTCCTTGTGGTCGTGCGTGCAAAGTGCCACAGCAATCGGACGCTGCGTTCATGATTTGAGGCATTTTGTACAAAACGAGCCAGTCTGAGATGGGGATGGAGCTCGAAACCCGAACCAGTTACAAACACGATAAGAAATGTATTGACCTCATGTTTAAACAATCAAGACAAGAGACGATCAAGAATAAAAATCTAATCATAAATATGTCCGTCTAAAAGTGTATTGATACCTGCCAACCAGCGCTGCCCTGGGAAACAAAGTTACGCTTTTACAATGGCTTGTAACGGCTACATTAGAAGGCTACATTCCTTAGCCGTGAGGAATAATTACTTTTAAAAGTTATTGGCTAGATCATTGTTTGGATGACCAACGGTGTAACTTAACTCAACTAGATCATTGTTTGGATGACCAACGGTGTAATTTAACTCAACTAGATCATTGTTTGGATGACCAACGGTGTAACTTAACTCAACTAGATCATTGTTTGGATGACCAACGGTGTAACTTAACTCAACTAGATCATTGTTTGGATGACCAACGGTGTAACTTAACTCAACTAGATCATTGTTTGGATGACCAACGGTGTAATTTAACTCAACTAGATCATTGTTTGGATGACCAACGGTGTAATTTAACTCAACTAGATCATTGTTTGGATGACCAACGGTGTAATTTAACTCAACTAGATCATTGTTTGGATGACCAACGGTGTAACTTAACTCAACTAGATCATTGTTTGGATGACCAACGGTGTAACTTAACTCAACTAGATCATTGTTTGGATGACCAACGGTGTAATTTAACTCAACTAGATCATTGTTTGGATGACCAACGGTGTAACTTAACTAGATCATTGTTTGGATGACCAACGGTGTAACTTAACTCAACTAGATCATTGTTTGGATGACCAACGGTGTAACTTAACTCAACTAGATCATTGTTTGGATGACCAACGGTGTAACTTAAGATCATTGTTTGGATGACCAACGGTGTAACTTAACTCAACTTGACAGAAGTCAGTCTATAATCCAGTGGTTCTCAAAGTGGGGTCCAGGAACCACCAGGGGTCCTTTGGGGGAGTTTCAGGGGGTCCCCAGGTTAAAATAGCATCACAATCATTTTAACCACTTCATCCATGTTGGCTATTCAAAAATAAGCAGATTTACAAGCTTGTTGTATTGGAACATATTACATTTTTTTTTTTTTTTACACAAATCTTTTTACACAAATCTTACAAAAAATCACACTCGTGTGAACTGAGCGGTGGTGTGTGTGTGTGTGTGTGTGTGTGTGTGTGTGTGTGTGTGTGTGTGTGTGTGTGTGTGTGTGTGTGTGCAACAGCCCCTCCCTTAACATGTGTGGTCAGAAAAGGTTACTGCAGGCTACGGACACGGAGACAGACATACAGACATACAGACAGACAGACAGACAGACCCACACACACGGCCACGTATAGGAGCGTTGTGACCACCGCTCAAAAATCAGATGGGGGTTGGTGGCCAAATAATATATCAATTTGGAGGGTCCTTGACATGAAAACGTTTGAGAGCCACTGCTCTAAGAGCTTCGTTCACCTGGAGACTGAAGATAGTCTCCCAGGTTTCTTTATCAAACAATAAAAGCAAAAATATCTGCACTGTAGAACCAATTCAAAGTCTTTAGATATTTTTTCCTTCTTTAACTGTGTGTTCTGGCTGGTGTTCTAGCCTCTAGAAACAACACTGTGTTTCTGGCTGGTGTTCTAGCCTCTAGAAACAACACTGTGTTTCTGTCAGGCAGAAAACCTACATACAGTATCTTTTACTTTTTGTGATTTAATGAATGCCCCTACTTCATACTAGTAGCAGATACACAAGGCTGAGTTTATTGATCTTCTACTTTTGCTGTTTTTGAATTTGAAGGAACAGTTTTTCCACCCGACGGAGACAATTTACATCCCCAGGCGTATTGCTGTGTACAGGCAGAGATCACATCGTCTGGCAGGCACTGCAGGTCAAGTCAGTGACAGACTAGACTTGTTTGTAGGGCCGGCAGCAGCGTTGTCCAGTGTCCTGTGATTATTTAAAGACGGGGTGTCTTTCTCCCTAAAACACGATCATCAGGTATTATAATTATACTGGAAGAAAACGTGTAGCCTACAGAAAGTGTTAAAATTGTGTTTTTTTTTATGTGGCCGCACCCACCTTCATTAAGTACACCTGGTTTTCACCTCAGCACCGCCCACCTGAAGTTAGAAACACCCACTGTGTTGCTGTATGGTAAAAAGGGTATGATTTTAGTGTGACACTATAGTGGTGTATTTTGATTGGGCATTTTGACTCAGAGGTCAAAACTATGGCACCACCTCTGCAGAGCCGGCCCCAGGAAATAATCAGCAGGGGGGCCTTCATTTTTCCAGGGTGGGCACTTTATTTTTCAACACCCCATATTTAGCAAATTCTCACATATAAACAGCAACGCAGTTAAAGTGCTTTGGAAAATGCTACAAATAGGCTAATTGTTCAATCAATCAGGCACCAATAACAACAAATAAAATTATAACAGCCGTAAACATCTCCGTAGCACATGGTTAACATTACAGTAGCTAAACTTAGTACTGTAGGCTACTGTATTCAAGATTAGAACAACAAATACTGTGTAAACACACAGCACCAACATCAAATAAAATGGTAGCAACATGTGTTAATCATGTAATTGTAAACATCTCCGCGGCGGGAGAGGGAAGCACACACATGACAGGCCATCACACATCACAGTAGTGTGCCCATACAATAGGCTATTTAACTAGGTGTACATCCTAGTACTGTAGCAGGCTAGTCAAAACAAACAAAAAAACACCACATTCTGTTGAAACACAATAGCAGCCACCACCACCACCACCACCACCACCAAATCAAATAACTTATAATAATGTTGCATTATGTTGCCATCGCCATGCACGGCGGGAGGGAAAAGGGGAAACAAGGCTATGCACCAAGTTCAACAACAAACACAATTCTGTTGTTGAGCATTATTAATAGGCCAAGACAGTGTCTTATAGTCCACATCCCACGAGGAAAGGGGAGGAGAAAAAAAAGAGTCTATACTTCACCGCAAGGTGCGGCAATATCCACCAGGACAATGGACAGTTCCTCTCAGAGCTCAGCCAACTTTAACGGGACAGTCCAACCCTGACAGACCAACAAAAGCGAAAATTAGGCTAATGTATATAGTGCTAATAATAAACATAAGTGACATAGGTGTACAGTACGTTTCATTTATTTATTTCACTCACCATTAGAAGAGCTGAAGACGGCGATTGCGAGCTCCGTGGAACTTCCTCAGAACAGTGTCCTTCCATTCAGCTATGCATTTCACGGTTAAGTCCTTTTCAAAAGCCAGTTGTACAAGCCTGGCCTTCCTCTCGTGCAGCATGGTGCGTCTATGGTCGCTAAAGACATTCTTCAGAGTTGAGAAGGAATTCTCACAAGTTGCACTTGATGCACCAAACACCAAGGCCAGTCGGAGTGCCAGTAATACAGTGGGCATTGATTTAAGCGACTTGTAGTATTTTAACAGTACTTTCTGAACAGTCCAGTTCTCTTCTGGTGCCATTTCTGACAGGAGGAATTCACGTGCAACAGTGTACTGTGTTGGTACTATTTCGACTCCTACCAAATCCAGGATAGGTTTAACTTTTGTGTCATCAAGGAAACTGTCATCCCCTGGGTCCAGAGCTGTCAATGCAATAATCAGTTTCATATCACGTTCACTGAATCGAGCCTCCATCTCTCCCAGAACGGAATCAATGGCACTGTAGTAGAGTCGTTTCATCTCTGTCTCTGTGTTGTTGTCGTTTTGTCCCACACTTTGCTCAACAACATAGGCTTCAAGGTTCCTGTTCATGGTGCGCCTCCTTTTCTCTGGTGGTGGTGTGTTGCTGCTGTTGTTAGTGGCTGTGTTGTCGCTGTTAGTGGCTGTATTGCTGTTGTTAGTGGCTACTTTCCATAACTCGGAAAAGGCTGTGTCACATCTCAGTTTACGAACACTAGCTGTAGCACTGCGCACAAGTTTTACTCCACTAAGGAGGTCCATTGCCTTAGCTTGTAGCTGTTGGTTTGGTGCGTCCAGCAGCAGCAATATATTCTGCACGGCATGTCCAATAAACAGAAAGTCTGGTTCTTGCACCGCCTGAAGAAGTCCAACAGCCTCCAGTCTAACCTCTGAAACGTAGTCGCGGGTGCTTTTTACCTCCGATAGTACTGCACAGATAGTATCCATGTTTTTAAGTATCACTGAGACTGTGGCCAAGTGGCCTGTCCAACGCTGGTCTAGGAGACGCTTCAGGGTATCACCTTTGTAGTGAATGGCAACAGTGGGCTTTCTAAAGAAATTATACAGCAAGCCACAGATATCAAAGAAGTCGCTTATTGCCTTCTCTGCTGACAGCGCATGGACAACCACAAGGTGGAGTTGGTGATTAAAACAATGGACGTATGGAATTTCTCGGCCAAGTTTATTCTGTAGTCGTTTCTGGACCCCTCCATGCTTCCCCGACATGACGGAGGCGCCATCATAACACTGACTTAATATTTTATCAGAGCTGAGCCCAACTGTTGCGAGTTCTTGCAATATTGTGTCAGTGAGTGTTTCTGCGTCGCCGACTTGGGTGGTTGCCATTGTAACCAGGCGCTCTGTTACCTCCATAGTTTCCTCAGATATGAAACGTACCACAATAGAAACATTTTCACACCCCGTTGGGTCGCGAGTCCCATCCACTTTGATTGTGAACCAATGGTTGCCTATGTCCTTTACAATCTCTTCTGTTACCACGCTGCTCATTGCTTCTATCATTTGGTTCTGTATGGTGTGACTGGTGTAAGTTGCATTGCGTTTAATACTCTTCGTTATGTTGGCCAGCTTGTCGTCTTTTCTTAGCGTGTATTCGAATAGGGAAAGGAACAGTCCACTGCCCCCTTCTGACATATCACTGAACGCATCCAGTTTTCCTCGCAGAGGCAACTGATTTGATGCCAAAAATTCTACTATGTCTATGAGGGAGGATATGTAATATCGGTTTCTCTCCAATTGATCCGAATTAACCAGCGTTGAAATTTCAGTGTCAGTCTGAGCACGTCTTTCTCGCTCCCTCCAGATGCTGGTGCACATCAAATGCTCTTTAGAGAGAGCATGTTTATTTAAGCCTTTGTTAGACTCTGTTGCAATGTTGCATGCTTCCAATTGCGATATCCCTTCTGTGTGAACGTTGTATCAACATTGCCACTATATGCTGCACGAAATTTCCTGCACGGGAAACAGAACACTGCATCTGTCTGCACACTGTATTCCAGCCAGTCTCTCCCATTAAACCACGAACTCGCAAACGAGCGTTTCTTCCCACTATAAATGGTGGTCGGATATTTGTCCCGTTTCACCTGATTCGGTGCCTCAGACCCAAGATCCTCCGGTGGAGAAGTGTGTGGAGGAGGAGGGGGCTCTGGTCCAAACTCTGCTGAACTGTTGCTGGCTGTGGGAGTTGCTGCAGGAGCTGGCGGTGCGTTTGAACTCCCCGCAACCGGCATGTCACTACTAGTGCTAGGCCTATTGTTTTCCTCATCATCTGTCGCCTCATATTCAAACGGTGGGTCTGGGTCAGCTGTAGACTTTTGTGGCTTTTTGAGCCAGTTTCTTATGTCCATGATTGTGTGTGAATTCCCCTCCACAACAAACAACACAGGCAATGACGCTGACGCATGGGTCGCAGTCAGGTGCAACAGCAAAACAAATCCGACTCGGTGCGGTGCGCACCGTGCAGGGCCGGATTAATCGTGCAGGGCAGGGCCGGATCTATGAATCTTTTATTATTGCATTTTCAATATTTTCTATTAATTAATTTGAAGATGTATATATTTTATAATAATCACAAAAAACATAAAAATAACCTATATTTAAAACCTGTAAAACATATTAAAATAATGGTGTTGTGGGGTACTACTGCCCAATCTGAACTGGGGGGGCCCAAAGGGCAATTTGGGTGGGCCTGGCCCCTCGGGGCCCCCCCTTGGGGCCGGTTCTGCACCTCTGTAGCTCTGAGAGTGTACAAATGGAACCAAATGGACCGAGTCCATTTGGTTTCCTTTGTACACTTCTCAGAGTTACAGACCTGTAAGGGTCCACTTGGACCGCTGTTGGCCTTTCATGTTATGGATGTGTTATTTTTGTCTCTACCCCCCACCCCCCCCCCCCCCCCCCCCCCCCCCCCCACTACATTTAATTGAGTCATTAGGAGACTAAATGTGCCTTTAGATTCTGTATGTGTCAACGTATGAATCAGTGAGAGAATAACAGCACAGCCAGGGACCAGACCAGGGAGGGAGGGAGGGAGGGAGGGCGGGGGGGGGGGCTAGCGTGCCGTTATTGACGTAAACACACCATGGCAAACTGTACCGTAACGTTGTGACTCAGTATAAATGTGTGTGAGTGTGTGTGTGTGTGTGTGTGTGGGGGGGGGGGGGGGGGGGGGGGGGCGGGGGGTTCCTGTCAGGGAAATTTAAATCAAAGGAGAGCAAACGGCAGTGGAATTGAAGTACTTTTTTCTTTTTACTTGAGTAAAAGTATCAATACCACAATGTTGAAACACTCTGTTAGATGAGTAAATGTACAAAAGCAAATCAATATAAACTGTACTTAAAGTTACCAAAAGTAAAGTTACTCTTTGTGCAGAATGAGTGGAGTAAAACATAACATATGTTCCTCTAAGATGTACCGGGGTAGAGGTAAAAGTACTGTCACGTCACGTCACACTTTTCCCCTTCTCATGTCTCTGCCACCGTTGCCCCTATCCATGCCAAACTTTGCACACGCACTCCTTGGCTGCCAAACCACAACCTCCATCCTCAATTCTCACATGGCCCTCTTCTAGCGCCACCATCAGGCAGATTTTTTGACACTGCTCCTACGGATTTTGCCCTAAAATCATGCAAAGTGGTACACAGTATGTCTAGAGTCAAGTCATCAACATGGATCTGTCCCTTTTAGCGCCACCATCAGGCCGATTTTCGACCTGACGATTTCTTATCTCCCGATTTTGGGAGTCTTACTGGTAAATAGTCAAGAAAGTAAAAAAATACCAAAACAATAATTATTGAAGTAGGCCTACAGTACCCGAGTACATGTACTTGATTACTTGTACAAGACTGCGACAGATCCCAGGCACAGTGAAGGTATAGATTTTTAGGCAATCTGCCTATTGGGTTTGCTGGGTGGAATTGAATAGAGTGTAGTCAGTCGCATCCGCAGGCCAACCTCTGCTTTTAGACATAATGTGATACTAGTGCTCTGTCTGTCGTTGAGAAGCTGCTGCAGTCACAGACTGAATCATCTGCCTCGTCAGTGATGACAGCTTCTGTCCCGCGGAGATACGGGAGGATTTGTTAGAAGTGACTGTGAGGAAATGAAATCCTTAAAGCATTCCTGACCACTAGCATTCAAACCACACTGAGCGGGTTTAGCATGGCACATACATATATGAGAGTAATAGCATTCAAACCACACTGAGCGGGTTTAGCATGGCACATACATATATGAGAGTAGTAGCATTCAAACCACACTGAACAGGTTTAGCATGGCACATACATATATGAGAGTAGTAGCATTCAAACCACACTGAACGGGTTTAGCATGGCACATACATATATGAGAGTAGTAGCATTCAAACCACACTGAACGGGTTTAGCATGGCACATATATATATGAGAGTAGTAGCATTCAAACCACACTGAACAGGTTTAGCATGGCACATACATATATGAGAGTAGTAGCATTCAAACCACACTGAACAGGTTTAGCATGGCACATACATATATGAGAGTAGTAGCATTCAAACCACACTGAACAGGTTTAGCATGGCACATACATATATGAGAGTAGTAGCATTCAAACCACACTGAACAGGTTTAGCATGGCACATACATATATGAGAGTAGTAGCATTCAAACCACACTGAACGGGTTTAGCATGGCACATATATATATGAGAGTAATAGCATTCAAACCACACTGAGCGGGTTTAGCATGGCACATACATATATGAGAGTAGTAGCATTCAAACCACACTGAGCAGGTTTAGCATGGCACATACATATATGAGAGTAATAGCATTCAAACCACACTGAGCGGGTTTAGCATGGCACATACATATATGAGAGTAGTAGCATTCAAACCACACTGAGTGGGTTTAGCATGGCACATACATATATGAGAGTAGTAGCATTCAAACCACACTGAGCGGGTTTAGCATGGCACATACATATATGAGAGTAGTAGCATTCAAACCACACTGAGCAGGTTTAGCATGGCACATACATATATGAGAGTAGTAGCATTCAAACCACACTGAGCGGGTTTAGCATGGCACATACATATATGAGAGTAATAGCATTCAAACCACACTGAACGGGTTTAGCATGGCACATACATACATATGAGAGTAGTAGCATTCAAACCACACTGAACGGGTTTAGATATGGCACATACATATATGAGAGTAGTAGCATTCAAACCACACTGAGCGGGTTTAGCATGGCACATACATATATGAGAGTAATAGCATTCAAACCACACTGAACAGGTTTAGCATGGCACATACATATATGAGAGTAGTAGCATTCAAACCACACTGAGTGGGTTTAGCATGGCACATACATATATGAGAGTAGTAGCATTCAAACCACACTGAGCGGGTTTAGCATGGCACATACATATATGAGAGTAGTAGCATTCAAACCACACTGAGCGGGTTTAGCATGGCACATACATATATGAGAGTAATAGCATTCAAACCACACTGAACAGGTTTAGCATGGCACATACATATATGAGAGTAGTAGCATTCAAACCACACCTGAACAGGTTTAGCATGGCACATATATATATGAGAGTAATAGCATTCAAACCACACTGAGCGGGTTTAGCATGGCACATACATATATGAGAGTAATAGCATTCAAACCACACTGAGCGGGTTTAGCATGGCACATACATATATGAGAGTAATAGCATTCAAACCACACTGAGCGGGTTTAGCATGGCACATATATATATGAGAGTAGTAGCATTCAAACCACACTGAGCGGGTTTAGCATGGCACATATATATATGAGAGTAGTAGCATTCAAACCACACTGAGCGGGTTTAGCATGGCACATACATATATGAGAGTAGTAGCATTCAAACCACACTGAGCGGGTTTAGCATGGCACATACATATATGAGAGTAGTAGCATTCAAACCACACTGAGCGGGTTTAGCATGGCACATACATATATGAGAGTAGTAGCATTCAAACCACACTGAGCAGGTTTAGCATGGCACATACATACATATGAGAGTAGTAGCATTCAAACCACACTGAACGGGTTTAGATATGGCACATACATATATGAGAGTAGTAGCATTCAAACCACACTGAGCGGGTTTAGCATGGCACATACATATATGAGAGTAATAGCATTCAAACCACACTGAACAGGTTTAGCATGGCACATACATATATGAGAGTAGTAGCATTCAAACCACACTGAGTGGGTTTAGCATGTCACATACATATATGAGAGTAGTAGCATTCAAACCACACTGAGCGGGTTTAGCATGGCACATACATATATGAGAGTAGTAGCATTCAAACCACACTGAACGGGTTTAGCATGGCACATACATATATGAGAGTAGTAGCATTCAAACCACACTGAACGGGTTTAGCATGGCACATACATATATGAGAGTAGTAGCATTCAAACCACACTGAACAGGTTTAGCATGGCACATACATATATGAGAGTAGTAGCATTCAAACAACACTGAGCGGGTTTAGCATGGCACATACATATATGAGAGTAGTAGCATTCAAACCACACTGAGCGGGTTTAGCATGGCACATACATATATGAGAGTAATAGCATTCAAACCACACTGAGCGGGTTTAGCATGGCACATACATATATGAGAGTAATAGCATTCAAACCACACTGAGCGGGTTTAGCATGGCACATATATATATGAGAGTAGTAGCATTCAAACCACACTGAGCGGGTTTAGCATGGCACATACATATATGAGAGTAATAGCATTCAAACCACACTGAGCAGGTTTAGCATGGCACATACATATATGAGAGTAGTAGCATTCAAACCACACTGAACGGGTTTAGATATGGCACATACATATATGAGAGTAGTAGCATTCAAACCACACTGAGCGGGTTTAGCATGGCACATACATATATGAGAGTAATAGCATTCAAACCACACTGAACGGGTTTAGCATGGCACATACATACATATGAGAGTAGTAGCATTCAAACCACACTGAACGGGTTTAGATATGGCACATACATATATGAGAGTAATAGCATTCAAACCACACTGAACGGGTTTAGCATGACACATACATATATGAGAGTAGTAGCATTCAAACCACACTGAACAGGTTTAGCATGGCACATACATATATGAGAGTAATAGCATTCAAACCACACTGAACAGGTTTAGCATGGCACATACATATATGAGAGTAATAGCATTCAAACCACACTGAGCGGGTTTAGCATGGCACATACATATATGAGAGTAGTAGCATTTAAACCACACTGAGCGGGTTTAGCATGGCACATACATATATGAGAGTAGTAGCATTCAAACCACACTGAACAGGTTTAGCATGGCACATACATATATGAGAGTAGTAGCATTCAAACCACACTGAGTGGGTTTAGCATGGCACATACATATATGAGAGTAGTAGCATTCAAACCACACTGAGTGGGTTTAGCATGGCACATACATATATGAGAGTAGTAGCATTCAAACCACACTGAACAGGTTTAGCATGGCACATACATATATGAGAGTAGTAGCATTCAAACCACACTGAACGGGTTTAGCATGGCACATACATATATGAGAGTAGTAGCATTCAAACCACACTGAGTGGGTTTAGCATGGCACATACATATATGAGAGTAGTAGCATTCAAACCACACTGAGTGGGTTTAGCATGGCACATACATATATGAGAGTAGTAGCATTCAAACCACACTGAGCGGGTTTAGCATGGCACATACATATATGAGAGTAGTAGCATTCAAACCACACTGAACGGGTTTAGCATGGCACATACATATATGAGAGTAGTAGCATTCAAACCACACTGAACAGGTTTAGCATGGCACATACATATATGAGAGTAATAGCATTCAAACCACACTGAGCGGGTTTAGCATGGCACATACATATATGAGAGTAGTAGCATTCAAACCACACTGAACGGGTTTAGCATGGCACATACATATATGAGAGTAGTAGCATTCAAACCACACTGAGTGGGTTTAGCATGGCACATACATATATGAGAGTAGTAGCATTCAAACCACACTGAGTGGGTTTAGCATGGCACATACATATATGAGAGTAGTAGCATTCAAACCACACTGAGTGGGTTTAGCATGGCACATACATATATGAGAGTAGTAGCATTCAAACCACACTGAACGGGTTTAGCATGGCACACTGTACAGCCTATGAGAGTAGGGATGTCCGATATTATCAGCAGTGGTGGAAAATGTACTCACTTTCTTTACTTAAGTAAAAGTATCAATACTGCAATGTACATGTACTCTGGTTCAAGTAAAAGTCCGGAATTCAACATGTACTTGAATAAAAGTATTGGCAACAACGCGTTGTGAGCTTGTAGATCAGCTGTTTTCAAATAGCCACGGTATAAAATAGGCATAGAGTGGTTTATGTTTTAAAATATTATAATTTATATCAGCAAAGTAACAAGTAACTAAAGTTCTCAAATACATGTAGTGGAGTAAAAGTACAATATTTGGATCTGAGATGTAGTTGAGTAGAAGTAAAAGTGATCGAGTTAACCACTCGATCACTAGCCTCCCTATTCTGGGGTTTAAGTCAGGGCAAATATAGCTGCTGATCTACAAGCCCCGAGCTTGTAAATCAGCTATTTTTGTATACATTTTTTCGTCAAAGAGATTTGGTGTAGAGCAATGGTTTTGGTAATATTTTTTGGGGGTATTTGGGAATATTTTGAATAATAATATTTTAAAAACAAAATGTGGGAAACAAAAAACAAAAGCACCCATAAAAACCTGCCTACGTCCCACAAATGTTTGGTATTGTTCAAGGCCAAGCCCCCCCCCCCCACAGTATACAGTGGGCAGGCACTTTACCTCAAGCTCCCGAGCAAACTTTATTTTATTTATTTAGTTCATTAATTTATTTCTGTATTTCCCTCGGTAGCGAAGCCCGCCATCAGCAACATCTGAGTGCATCTCCATGCATAGCAACAAACAAGCTGGGTGTTAATGGGTCCATAAGGGTCCATTTCCAACACTCTCAGAGTTGAGTCAGTGAACGCGGGTGGATTTGTATTATTTTTTGCTGCGCGAGTCCATTTTGTGAAGGGCTTGGCTCTGCGCCCGTTCCTGATGCTGGCGTTGTCGACCTTTAGCAGCACAGCCAGCGTTCTGAACAGCATTATACATAACGTCACTGTCGGGCAGAAACCTCGGATCTCCAAGTTTCACATTTGTACTTTTTTTTTTCTCGCAAAGTAAAGCCCTGCTTCACGATACAAAGCCGTTGCAAAAAAGTAGTGAAAACTGCTGATCTACTTGTAGATCGGCTGTTTTCACTTGTTAAAATCAATTTTAAAATGATAAATACAAAACAAAGGGTTTTGGACATGCAAGGTTTCCACCCAACAACGACATAATATGTTGCTGTCCCGGGATAGAAACCTTGTATCTCCATATTTTAACTTTTTATGATTTCTTTTTTTGTTTTAGTTTTGTTTTGTTAAACCATTAATATCAGGAAAGCATCCATGTCATTTTAGATGCTATACAGTATACACACAGTACAGCACATTGGTTGGCCATTCAAAAAATAGTCAGTATTTTCAGGATTTTTCTAAAATAGCAGATCTAAAAGCTCATAGCTTGGCACGAAGTGCAAATCTTTGAATATATATATTTAGGGTTAGGGTGAACAACTTTTAACTAAAATCTGTGCTTATTATGGGGTTTTGAGATGGGGGTCCTTGGCATGAAAGTTTGAGAGCCACTGATATAGACAGAAGTTTCTTTCAGAAAAAAAAAGATAAGGATTTGTAAGACATTTGACATCAGATATTTGTAGGATCGGCCTACAGTCTTAATAGATTAATGATGAATTAATGCCCCATTTAATCTAACTAAAAATAGCAGATCTACAAACTCGAGACCTTGTAGATCTTTTTTTTTTAAATAATAACATAACAACTATCAGGGTAGTTTTGAGGTACATACAAGGTTCGCCGCCCCCGACACGCGGCGATATTATATTATATTATATATATATTATATATTATACGACGCAGGCACATTTTAAAGTCGTAGTTCTGGAGGAGATGCCGAACGGCCGCTTCCTCCCCCCTGCAGCACTCAGGTCTAATGAGGGTGGGGGGGGGGGGGGGTTAGAGAGAGAGCGAGAGAGAAAGAGAGCAAGAGAGAGAGAGAGAGAGCGAGCGAGCGAGCGAGCGAGAGAGAGAGAGAGAGACCGTGCTGACGTTAGAGCAGAGCATTACCCTGGCCCAGTCCAGGCCCCATGCAGTCCAGACCCACTTATCAGTAAATCAGCTGGCATTCTGCAGACTGTATAAACGTATGGCCAATTATACTGAGCACAACCAGCAGTGCAACCAACCAACCAACCAACAGAATAAACACAGAGCGAGAGGCCAGGCCAGGCCAGGCCGCGGCATTTAAGCCTCAAAGACCGGGAACCTTGCTTGTAGATCTGCTATTTTTGAAAAAATCGTGAGAATGTGTGAAAGTCTTTGAATATCTTTGACCCGATCGTTGAGCCGACATCCAAATCCTTCCTCTAAATCAGTGGTTCTCAAACTTTTTCATCTCAAGGACCCCCAAAATTACAGGTATTTGGCCGCACGGACCCCCATCTCAAAATATGTTGTTCCAGCGACCACCCAGAAGCATAGATTTGAGTTACAAAAGTTTGCTTTGAAAAATATATATTGAAAAATGTGCACACATTTTCAAAAATAGCAGATCTACGAGTGTCACGCTGCGAGCTTGTATATCTGCTATTTTTCAATAGTTAAAGCATTGAATAATTCTAGGGCTGAATGTCTTAATGCCATCCGTTCTGTTTCTGATCCTGGGAGAATTGAGCTGTTCTTTATTTAACCTTTATCTGTTTAGGCATCATGTTTTTTTTTTCTTTTTTCTTTTTTTTTTTTGCCTAATTAGGTAATGTCTTTTTCTAAGATCTGGCTTGTCAATCCCAGCCTCCCCTCCCTCCCCCTCCCCCCCTCCCTCCCCCTCCCCTCCCCCAACGGTTGCCAATTATAGTCTCTGCCCAGCATGCACTGGTAGAAAGAGGAGTGTGCGTCGGTGCGTTGCGTGCGTGTGAATGTATACGGTAGGTGAAGCCACTCGGGGGCCCTTGATCACCCTGGATCCCCCTTTGGTCGGATGGTAAATTGAATGTGTTGCTCTAAGCAGCAGGGGGGGGGATGCTCTGAGGTTCACGAGAGCAGAGCTGACCTCTGACCTCCGGACTCGACCACCAACCAGGGTCAACCAGGGTCACCCAGGGTCACCCCAAGGATCTGATCTGGGATCAGGCTTTGGTCTTCAGATCTCTTGGTAAAAAACAACCGTGACCTGAACCCATTTGTAGCCCTTGAAACGCTACAGCAGAGCAACCACCTACAGTATATAACCATACAGTATATAACCATACAGTATATAACCATACAGTATATAACCATACAGTATATAACCATACAATGATGTAGAATAACATTATTATACGTCATTGACTGGACTACATTAGCTGAAAATAGACATTCTAGCGAGCTCACAATGTGTTGCAGATTGTAGATGGGATATTTTTTTGGGAAAGGTTTGGTGTACAGGGGAAAAAAAAGCAGACTAAGTACCGAGCCAAATGTCAATCAATTTTACAAAGTATTGAGGGTTTAAGTCATTAAAAACACACAAGTCTGAAAACAAACATTTAACATGAATCCAATTATGTAGTGGGGGGCCCTGCTTCATCTCTCTCTCAAGGGGGTCCTTGGCCTTGAAATTAGATTAGCTATTTTCGGTCGGATCGAGTGTTTAACTGGGATCGTTGTCCGAGCGGCTCTTTTGAGTAATTGTTTCAGGCTGTTGTCACCCAATGTTCAGCCACAATAATAGGGATGCTACAGGGATCAAGTGGTGACGTCGTATTGCTATCCGAGTAACGAGAGACAGTGGAGAACAATCCGGACAAGACGTTTAAGTATTCCTCCAATTCCTCAAAGTTATAAGAAGTGCCCTAACTTGAATATCACAAAAGCAGCAGATCTACAAGCTCAACACTTTAGCAAATATCATACCAGGGCAAAACACATAAATAGTCTGTCAGGTCGAAACCAGCAGTCCAAAATCTCTTACTTTTCAGGATTCAAATTCAGAAACAGCAAAATGAGTAGCAGATCGACAAGCCCAAAACGCATGGCGCTGGCGAGCCTGTGTGGATCTGATACTTCTGAAAGAACTGTCTTCTCTGTGTAGAAATCCATGCCGTTACACCACATCTCCAGTATTGACTTGGTTATGCTTAGTTCAGTGTGGCATCAAGCACCGAAAATAGCTGACGCGTTGTGAGCTTGGAGGTCTGCTATTTTCGACATTTCCACCAAAAGGCCCTTTCAGAACTTTCAGCCCCTGCCTCTCTAACATTCTCTGCACGTCCCTGGTAGTGTATGATCAACTAGGGACCTTCATTTACCAGAAAAAATGACAATGGAGATCCGAGGTTCCCAAACCTACAGAGAAGATGTTAGCAGAGCCCTGGCTGAACCGATAGACGGGCTCTCCAGGCTCTGTTAATGCAGATGACTGTTCTCTCTCTCTGTCTCTGTCTCTGTCTCTCTCTCTCTCTCTCTCTCTCTCTCTGTCTGTCTGTCTGTCTGTCTGTCTGTCTGTCTGTCTGTCTGTCTGTCTGTCTGTCTGTCTGTCTGTCTGTCTGTCTGTCTGTCTGTCTGTCTGTCTGTCTGTCTCTCTCTCTCTCTCTCTCTCTCTCTCTCTCTCTCTGTCTCTCTCTCTCTCTCTCTCTCTCTCTCTCTGTCTCTCTCTCTGTCTCTCTCTGTCTGTCTGTCTGTCTGTCTGTCTCTCTCTGTCTCTCTCTGTCTCTCTCTCCCTCTCCCTCTCCCTCTCTCTCTCTCTCTCTGTCTCTCTCTCCCTCTCCCTCTCTTGTCTAGGAATACGCAATTTAAACAAACCCCCCAGCCCCCCCCTTTGAAACAAAAGAAGGTATAATTATAGTGATATCAGTTCTGCAGTCGTAGAGCGAGAGAGAGAGAGAGAGAGAGAGATGTTTTGTTCACCCAAGGCTGCACGGTTTAAACTTCTACTGTTCTGTTCTTCTGTCAAGAGTGTGTGTGTATGTGCGTGTGCGTGTGCGTGTGCGTGTGCGCGTGCGTGCGTGCATAGTGTACATTGTGTGAGTTTGGGTCGATCCATACCGTTATAAGGAGCCTAACTAAGTTCGGTTCGGCACTAGGCGAACCCAAATATGGTTCGCATCCCCCGGTTCGGGGGGGGCGTCAACCGACTAAATTCGGCTCTACGGTGCTGACGAAATGTTGTGACCTCCCGACTTAATTTCGGTACTCAGCGGTGTCTTCTCATTCATTCAGCCCGGCTTCACGTTCACATTCTCGGCTGTGAATCTCCGTTTGGGAGGGAGACACGCCGACTTCCAAATGCTTGTGTGGCCGTGTATTGGGCTTCACAGAGCGGACACAAGTCAGCTGGCTCTCGCTGGAGACGAAGAGTGGTGGACTGGGAGGCGCGCGACACGCACGCACGCACGCACGCACGCACGCACGCACACTCGGTGCTGCTACTCGATCACTGGACCTCCAGTCATTCAGCATGCAGCGCGAGGGCAAGTCAATATGTATCCGCCCTGCAATGCTCATTCATCGGCCACAAACGTTGTCATGCCAAGGACCTCCAATATTTACAAGCGACTTCGGCACTAGCCGTTAAGAAAGTATGGATGAACTCCCCCCGAACCTAAATAATTTCGGGTCGGGGAGCACTCCCGAACCGAAATTAGTTAGGCTCCTTATAACGGTATGAAACGACCCTTTCTCAGCACTCAAATTACACACTGTATTACCTTGGTCTCTCCAAGCCAGCGAAGCTCATTTGGAAACGAGACGCAGGAACGGAAAACATAACATAATATATTATATTAGAACCCATTCTTTCTAATCATAACAATAATCATAAAAACACCAAAACAAGTACGTTCATTTCAGCGTCACTTTGCCGGGGGGGGTTGGTCCATCCAGGACACAACAGGAGGTTTGAGAGAGAGAAAGAGAGCACACATAATAGCACTGACTGACTCGTTCGTTCGCAGGTTGTTTTGTATGTGCGCTGCCAGCCCCCCCCCCCCCGGCCTTCTCCACAGTCAGAAATCCTTTCTCCCAGGATAATTATCCATTGTAGATTCGCCCGTTTCGCAGATAATGACTGCCTCGCCACCGAGCAGGGAAATTAACAGGGACCCTCTGTACAGAGAATGACAATAGAAGGACTCTCTCTCTCTCTCTCTCTCTCTCGCCCCCCCAACCCCCGCTATAGCAGCAACCAGGCTAATTTTACCCAAGGAAAAGGGGTTGGTGTTTGGGAGGAGAGGGGAGGAGAGGGGAGACGGGAGGGGAGGCTGTTGTTAATACGGTTTCACCAGGAATAACATAATTTCATTTGCTGTATGATATCATCTCTAGGAGGAGGAAGAAGACGAAAATGAAAAGATAATATTCTGTTTTTTTCAAAAGGAAAGAGTTGAGAGTGAGTAATGAAAGGAATGACAACAGTGCCCCCTTGTGAAGGTGACGGGCAACTGCTGTGAGCTGCTTGTGTTGGTTGAGAGAGAGAGAGAGAGAGAGAGAGAGAGAGAGAGAGAGAGAGAGAGAGAGAGAAATGTAGAGAACAAGGCTGGATAGAACAAGGCCAGAGACAACGCGGTTGTTTCACAATTTGTGTGGTCCATTTAAGCATAAAAATGATCTGCTCCGCGGCTCATTGTCATCCCAGCCAGCGGTTCAGTTGGTCGGCAGCAGAAAAGGACACGGCGATCTGGAACGGAACAATAAGGACTGTAAAGATGATGTTGAGAGTGGTTTTGTGTGTGTGTGTGTGTGTGTGTGTGTGTGTGTGTGTGTGTGTGTGTGTGTGTGTGTGTGTGTGTGTGTGTGTGTGTGTGTATGTGTGTGTGTGTGTGTGTGTGTGTGTGTGTGTGTGTGTGTGTGCGTGCGTGCCAAGTTTTTTAGATTTGTTTTTTTAAGTTTGTTTGGGGCTCTTTTACAGACAGGACCAGCTTGCAAGCAATTTGTGGCACAGTCAGTGTGAATGAGCTACTAGAGCAGATAAAATAAACCGTCGTGAAATAAAAGCTTGTTCACAAGCTGGCTGTTTATGTTTAGAGGATTTTGATAGGAGCATTAGTGGCAGCGGGCGGGGGGGGGGGGGGGGGGGGGGGGTGGGTGGGGAGGGGGGGGGCTTGGTATTTTAATTACTCTTGCTTCTATTAGCCTGTTTGTTTAGCGTTCTCTGCCGAACGCGTGCGGCGGTTTAATTATTCGACGTGGAGAGCCTCACCTCTCATACTGATGTATAATAACTGCATGGCTACTGGCATACTGACCTTCATTTTCACGATACTCTTCAATAACTTCAATTAAACGACTATAGGCCTATAGCTTGTAGATCTGGTATTTTTCAATAGCTAAAGTATAAAATAATTATGGGTGGACCCTCCACCTTGTGCCCTAGTAACTCAGTCCCACTCCCCCCCCCCCCCCCCCCCTTGTGACGCCCCTGCACACACATTCAATCAGAGACTTGCTGACATCATGACCCCTGTGCGTCCCAACATCACCACCACACTGTCATCACACACACCTCATAAAGGACTCATAGTTGATTCACCGACTGACGCTTAATTGGAGGGGAAAACGTGGCAATTTGAGATTGACTGAAAAGGTGAAAATGTTGAACTCTTGACAGGGTACAAAATGGAACCAAGTGGACCCGTATCAATCCTTTAACTGGGGGACCCCCAGCAAGGACCTCTGGGGGTCCCCCTGCAGACCACACTTTGAGAACCACTAAACGTCTAATAATTCCTTCTTAGCCGACTGGTCATTGTGCCGCTAGAGCACGCATAGTCTACTTGCTGTGGATCCTATATACCAACAATACGGCTGATAAGAACCGTTTTGTAATTAAAGCTTGTTCTGTGCTTTATCGACTTACATGTACACACAGCAAACACAAGATTATATCGGTGCACAGAGTGAGTCTAAATGAGCCCCCATTCTTGCTGCCGGTCCTTTATAATTTGGGCACCACTTGAGCGTCTGTCTCTGCATGCTAGTGGCACCGTGTCTGCATTGGGCTTTGGAAATAAAGCAATCTTGGAACCCATTCTGTAAATTGGGTTTATTAGCCGAACAGGTAGATAGAATAAAGGTGTGGCCATCTGGCCAGTGATAAATATCGATGACATCTGGGATCTTCATATATGGACATAAAAGGGAATCTGGGGAATACCCAGTATACAGTATATGGACTTTTACATAGGACCTGTGATGTCACAGTGATGTGTCAAGGGAACCAACCCATAGACTGTAAAAATGTGTACACACACGTGCACACACACGTCTACACACACGTCTACACACACGTCTACACGGACAAGCTGTGATATTTCTCCTGGTAAACTGGGACCTTCAGCTAGTAAAACATCAATTACAAGGCTGAGGTACAAAGCAGATCCTCCAATCAGCAGCGGCCGTGGAGGAGATATTTGTAATGGAGAAACTAAGTCACAACTTGAGACCGCAAGAGACTCTATTCCTCGAAGAATGGGAGAAATGGACTGAATAACTTATGGAACCCAACAAGACCACACCACTAACAATGGACTGAATATCTTATAGAACCCAACAAGACCACACCACTAACAATGGACTGAATATCTTATAGAACCCAACAAGACCACACCACTAACAATGGACTGAATATCTTATAGAACCCAACAAGACCACACCACTAACAATGGATTGAATATCTTATAGAACCCAACAAGACCACACCTCTAACAATGGACTGAATAACTTATAGAACCCAACAAGACCACACCACTAACAATGGACTGAATATCTTATAGAACCCAACAAGACCACACCTCTAACAATAGCTTATAGAACCCAACAAGACCACACCACTAACAATGGACTGAATATCTTGTAGAACCCAACAAGACCACACCACTAACAATGGACTGAATATCTTATAGAACCCAACAAGACCACACCACTAACAATATCTTATAGAACCCAACAAGACCACACCACTAACAATATCTTATAGAACCCAACAAGACCACACCACTAACAATGGACTGAACAGCTTATAGAACCCAACAAGACCACACCTCTAACAATATCTTATAGAACCCAACAAGACCACACCACTAACAATATCTTATAGAACCCAACAAGACCACACCTCTAACAATATCTTATAGAACCCAACAAGACCACACCACTGACAATGGACTGAATATCTTATAGAACCCAACAAGACCACACCACTAACAATATCTTATAGAACCCAACAAGACCACACCACTAACAATGGACTGAATATCTTATAGAACCCAACAAGACCACACCACTAACAATGGACTGAATATCTTATAGAACCCAACAAGACCACACCACTAACAATGGACTGAATATCTTATAGAACCCAACAAGACCACACCACTAAAAATATCTTATAGAACCCAACAAGACCACACCACTAACAATATCTTATAGAACCCAACAAGACCACACCACTAACAATGGACTGAATATCTTATAGAACCCAACAAGACCACACCACTAACAATGGACTGAATATCTTATAGAACCCAACAAGACCACACCACTAAGTTAACAATAGACATTCATGGATGGACTGGAATACGATGCTTGATAATGTTGCATTATGGAGCCCTGCACTGTGACTGTTACTGTGAATGAAAGTCTGCAAATAAACGCAAATAAACAGGAGTAGTTCACCCCCAAAATGACTTTTTCTAACTCAAGTCTCAATGGCGTGAGTAATCAATAGAAAAAAGTCATTTGGGGTGAACTACTCCTTTAAGTAAAAAAACGAAATAAAAAACAATGGGGTGAAAAGTGCACATTATTTACAGTCTATGGCAGTGTTTCTCAAAGTGGATTCCAGGGACTGTGGGTTCCTTTAGGGGGTTCTAAATTGACCCAAACAAGTCTGTAACTCTGACAGAGTACAAATGGAACCAATGGGTCCATTTGGTTCCATTTGTACTCTGTCAGAGTTAATGGGAAACCTTGAAATGTAGAAGTTTGAGAACCACTGGTCTATGGGGTCTGTATAGAAACACTGGTCTATGGGGTCTGTATCTGGTCTATGGGGTCTGTATCTGGTCTATGGGGTCTGTATAGAAACACTGGTCTATGGGGTCTGCACAGCCACTTATAGCTACTACCATAAAGAAACACTGGTCTATGGGGTCTGTACAGCTGCTTATAGCTACCCATAAAGAGCTGGTCTATGGGGTCTGTATAGAAACACTGGTCTATGGGGGCTGTACAACCACCTATAGCTACCATAAAGAAACACTGGTCTATGGGGTCTGTACAGCCACTTATAGCTACCATAAAGAAACACTGGTCTATGGGGTCTATGGGTCTATGGTCTATGGGGTATGTACAGCCACCTATAGCTACCATAAAGAAACACTGGTCTATGGTGTCTGTATAGAAACACTGGTCTATGGGTCTATGGTCTATGGGGTATGTACAGCCACCTATAGCTACCATAAAGAAACACTGGTCTATGGGGTCTGTATAGAAACACTGGTCTATGGGGTCTATGGT
>NC_137832.1:65515259-65575259 GCF_963921795.1 Nannobrachium achirus | reverse complement strand
GCTTGTAGATCTGCTTTTTTTAGTTTGAATATGTGTGCAAATCTTCGAATATATGCATGTTTTAAGCGAACAATTGTAACTCAAAAATTGCTTCTGGGGGGTCCCTGGAACTACATATTTTGAGATGGGGGTCCGTGGCCAAATACATATCATTCTGGGGGTCCTTCACATGAAAAGGTTTGAGAACCACTGACATAAAAAGGTTTTTGAAATATTCACAGATGCACAACTTTTCATGATTTTTCAAAAATAGCAGATCAACAAGCTCGCTGTGAGCTTGTAGATCTGCTATGTTTCAATAGTTAAAGTACCCAGGGCCCAGAATTTGATGTGACACCCCTGTCCACATTATTACGCCTTCGGTCTTGAGGAGGTTGTTTTTTTCTCCTTCTCTTTCACATCTTTGAAGAGGATGCCAACAACATTGGATCCGTTCCTCGCGGCCCTGCGGCGACACCAGACTAGTATCTATCCACTCTGTCGGGTGGAAACCGTTTATTATGTCCCTTTTCAGGATTCAAATAAAAAACAAGCAGTAAAAGCAGCAGATCTAATAACAGTACAAGCTTCAAATGAATGCGTTGCTCATGGGTTTGCGAATCCGCCGCTTTTGATGATTCCATGCGACGGCGCAGTATGACAAGCAGTGGGGGGGGGGGGGGCGTTCATTTTAAGGAAAAAAAGGGAAACAAACGTGGAGATACAAGGTTTCTGCCGCGACAGTGACGATATGTTGATGAGAAGTAGCCTAAAACCCTTTTCAAATCATTGCCTCGTTGAGCCTGAGCTGGGCACATTGAATCAATATTAATAAACTGTGTGCTGTGTGTGTGTGTGTGTGTGTGTGTGTGTGTGCTCGGCGCTTACTGCTTGTGCGTGCGTGGGTGTGTGCTTACACTCTGTATAATGCGTCCAACTCTCGCCGGCACTCATCGTGTGCGAGCGCGTGTGTGTGTCTGCTGTGTCCGTGTGACAGACTGACAACTTCATTGTCCTCATCCAGCCTGGCAGGCGGTTACTCGGCGGCACACACACACACACACACACACACACACACACACACACACACACACACACACACACACACACACACACACACACACACACACACACACACAACACACACACACACACACACACACACACAGCAGGGCCGTTCGGCGTGCCAGCCTTACATGCTGCCGGGTAGCAGAGAGAGAGAGAGAGAGAGAGAGAGAGACAGAGGGTAGCAGAGAGAGAGAGAGAGAGAGAGAGAGAGACAGAGGGTAGCAGAGAGAGAGAGAGAGAGAGAGAGAGAGACAGAGAGAGACAGAGGGTAGCAGAGAGAGAGAGAGATCTGGGGAGGAGAGCTGATTGCCTTCGCACAGGGAGGAGCGGTGGCTCTGCTGCTGCTCTGAGGCGCAGGCGGAAGTGGAGCGTGTGCGCGTGTGTGAGTGTGTGAGTGTGTGAGTGTGTGCGTGTGTGAGTGTGTGAGTGTGTGAGTGTGTGCGTGTGTGAGTGTGTGAGTGTGTGAGTGTGTGCGTGTGTGAGTGTGTGAGTGTGTGCGCGTGTGTGAGTGTGAGTGTGTGAGTGTGTGAGTGCGTGCGCGTTCATGCACTCCCTTCATCCTTGGCAACCCGACCGACGGCCGCACGACTTGAGTAAAGTTGGGCTGAGAGAGGAAGGCGAGCCAGCCAGGAGGCGTGGTTTTGTTTTTATGTATTTATGATGAGTTGGTGTTGCACGTTTCACTGGCAGCCGCGAGCGTCGGGGGATTTATCTCTTTCACTGGGAGAAAGTATTGTTCTTTATACGTCCGTCAGCAAATATAGGGCAAGGGTTCGGGCTTTTGTTTTCCCTCGCTCTCTGTTTCTCTCTCGGGCGCGAACATGTACTCACGCGAGGCATACTTTCACGATGCACACACACACACACACACACACACACACACACACACACACACACACACACGCGCGCACACACGCACACACACACACACACACACACACACACACACACACACACACACACACGCGCACGGACAAGCGCCCACGATACGGTCGCTACAGTATAACACCGCTATCCGGTTGGAAACCTCGCACGTCCAAATACGTGACTTTTTTCAGGAAGCGGTTCTGAAATAGTGGAAAAAATATCAGATCTTCAAGCTCACAACAAGACACGTCGTGAGCTTGTAGATCGGCCATCTCCACGACCTTTCGCTCGACACACTCGTATGACAAAGTGGGGCGTAGAAATTCAAAAAAAAAAAGTTCAGATTTGGAGATACAAGGTTTCTGCGTGACAGTCGGCTATTTTCGGTACTTAATAACACAAGTTAATACTGGAGATGTGGCGTAACGGCATGGATGTCTACACAGTGAGGCCAATTCTTTTAACATAAGATGCTGCATTCAAGTTCAGGAGATTCTGAAGCAATTCTCTTGAATGCTGCCTTCAGGTATGGCATGGAAAGAAGGCATTTGCATTTCTTTCACCATAGTAAAAACTGCATTCATGGTCTGGAGAGGGCACTTTTTACAGACGGATAAAAGGGCAAGTGGCTCAAGCCCCCTCTGATGTCTATGTGTGCACATGCCTGCTTTCACACACACACACACACACACACACACACACACACACACACACACACACACACACACACACACACACACACACACACACACACACACACACACACACACACGCGCGCTCAGAGCGCACGCTGTCACACCTGCACTCCCAGGAGTGGTGGCAGGGGGGGTGGAGGTGGCAGGGGGTGGCAGGGGGGTGCAGGTGGCGTGGCAGGGGGGTGGAGGTGGTGATGCAGGGGGGTGGAGGTGGTGTGGCAGGGGGGTGGAGGTGGTGTGGCAGGGGGTTGGGGTTGGAGGTGGTGTGGCAGGGCTCTGCAGGCTGCCCTGCCCTCTGTGGTAAAGTGTAGTGTGTGACAGTGGAACATAAAGGTCCCTGTGGCCTCCTGTCCTCCTGTCCCCTCCTCCCTGTCCCCCTCCCCCCCTCCTCCCTGTAGGAGAAGGAGCGGCCATACATCATATGGAGCTGGGCTGGTCCTCTGAGGCATCGGCACACAAACCCACAGCACAATCAATACGGCTTGTGTCCTACTTATACTACTTCTACTACTTCTACTACTACTACTACTACTGCTTCTGCTGCTGCTCGCATGCAGGAGGAAACCACCAGACTTTTTTTGTTTGTTTTTTATAATTGCATTTAATTTGGCCTCCAAATTAAGGCATAGGCCAGACGGAGCTGGATATTTCATATATCCCGTTTTTTCAGATATCCAATATCTAGGTTCACACGACAAAGATATAGAAAGGGGGCGGCCATAGCTGAATGGTTAGGGAGCGTTGTCCCTGGTTCGATTCCCGGCCGGGTAGCAATGTGGATGTGTGTCCCTGAGCAAGACTAACCTCTAATTGCTCACGCGCTCCTTGTGGGCAGCGAATCAGCTGGGTTGGGCTGCAAATACTGAATTTCCCTCGCGGCACACACACAGTACACACACAGTAAAGTCTTCAGAGATATCAGTGTTCCATGTCTACACAGATCCAGTGAATCGGATATGTTTCAATGTCTTCACTTATTTATCCGGTTTCAAAAAATATCCAGTTTTGCGGCCGAAATATCCAGCTTGGTGTGGCTGCAAGCCCCAACAGCACAAAGAAATGTCTAGCTTCAGAAATATCCAGCTTGGTGTAGCCAGCACCCAAGCCATCTCACCCAAAAACCTCTTCCTGAGATGACCAACTACAAAATGACGTCACTGAGCCGCGGTGACAAGCGGTGAGGTGGTCACCTCACCTTTGTAGTCATCCACCCACCCAGGTGGTACAGTAGAGGTCAAAATAAAAAGTCTAAAAACACATTATAAACATACAGTACAAGAACATAGACATCTTAGACATGGCCACACCATCCAGATAATACGGTAATAAACATCTGTAGGCATGGCCACACCATCCAGATAATACGGTAATAAACATCTGTATGGCCACACCATCCAGATAATACGGTAATAAACATCTGTAGGCATGGCCACACCATCCAGATAATACGGTAATAAACATCTTAGACATGGCCACACCATCCAGATAATAATAAACAGTAGTATAAGTGTAGGAACAACCATCCTCCCACCTCCATAATTATGGACCCTGTTGCACCCTGGGAAACAAAAGAAGGAACACATCAGCACGTTGTTAGCGACGGGCCTGTCAATCAAACAACACCTCCTCCTGCTTCCATGATTGATGGAATAAAGGTGGTCATAGCAGGTGGGTGGATAAAACCTGGAGCATCGTAGGGGCACCGAGAAGCACTGCTTTGTACTTGACGTACGAGGAAACCTTGTATGTCCAAAACCTTCTCTTTTATGTTAAACTATTAATCTACCGAATGTCTGTCCGTCTGACTGTCTGTCTACATGTTGACATCACTGATACTACACAGTGTCGCCACCATGGTAACAGCCAGCCGCATGCTGAAACAATGCCCAAATTTGGAGATGAGCATGATGACATCACTGATACTACACAGTGTGCCAAATTTGTAGATGAGTATGGTGACATCCACCATGGTAACAGCCGCAAGCTCAAACGATGCCCAAATTTGGAGATGATGTCCGCCACCTGTCTGCATGCTGACAAAACTGATAACAAACAGTGTTGCCACCTTGTTAACAGCCGCATGCCTACATCTACAAGCACTAGATCTGCTATTTGTGTAGATCTGCTATTTTCCCTACTTTTGTGTGACCCTTTTGTATGATATGTAGGGCTTTGAAAAAAACATACACATTGAAACTTTGAGATACAAGGTTTCTGCCCGACAGTGATGACATCATGACAGTGTCGTGACTCATCGTACAGACGGATTATAAACCGAGCTTCACGCCGAACTCGCTCCAATTCTTCTGTGCCTCGATCTCATCTCCCCGTTTTATTCTGTTGTGCACGACACGTATCCTCTCTCTTCTACGCTCTGTATTTACTCTCCTCTCGCTCGCTCCTTTCTTTTCTTCCTCTTTTCCTCCCTCCCTCCCTCCCTTCCTTCCTCCGGCTCCGTGCACTTTGTTCCTGACTTCCCCTTTCCCAGGGGGGGGGGGGGGGGGGGGGGGGGCATCATTTATCCATGTCTGGCTACAACTTATGTCAATATTATCTCTCTCTCTCCAGCCCTCGCTCGCCCCTCAGGTGAACACGGCGCGTGGTGATACACAGCGAGCTGTCAGCCTTGACAGGGAAGGGCAGCTGAAGAAAAAACAGAAGAAGACAGAAGACAGAAAGAACCCAAGGACCCGAGGCGGAGGATTTACCGAAGGCCGCTCGGCTTGTTAACGCGTGCCACGCCACGGCACGGCACCGCGCCAGCCTGAGCCATGCCAGCCCTGCATGGTGGGTGGCGGAGCATGCCATGCCACCCGTTGGCGCCTGCATCAGACAAACCAATATATTAACTCTTCCCACGCTTTGAACGTTAACGTTCGCCCCATTTTTTACAGAACCTCGATGCCAATACGGCGCTCGTTCGGTTCGTTCGTCTGATGACTGTAAGCTGATGAGGGGTCGCGCGGCCGTCTACTGTAAACACATTTTCCGCGGTGATGGTGTAAAAAATCCATTATGCGTTAGATCAACGGAGAACAATTCACTTCCTTGTTGATTTCCTCCGGCTGTAAGGCTCTATGGCCAGTGACTGGTCTTCTTCTTCTTCAACACATAACAGGCAAATTCACATTCATTCTCGCATGACGCCGCCCTCTGCTGCCTGGCAGACCAAAGTGCACTATTGCACAACCAAAAAAAATAAAAATAAATAAATAAATGTCTGTCTGTCTATCTACTATAACGTCGCCAAGGTAAGCCGCTTTTTGATGGCGCCAGACCCAATAAATAAATAAATAATCTGGCAGTAGGAGAGTTAAAGGGATATTTCACTTTCAAAAAAACTTTTGGTAATTTTATCATCTAATCAGGCTTTTATGAACACCCTGAACAGTTTTTCATTAGCTTGATTGATTATTTAGATATTTGATGTAAATGTTCCACACATCCATTGTAACTTCAAACTTCATTATAACCATGACAGATTCATTAAAAATACTCATTATCATACTACCCTCCTAATATGTGAGCAGGCCGATAACTTTTTTCATTTATTTTTAATAATTATTTTTTTGTATTTCATTTTTTCCATTTTCCCAAATAATTATTAAAAATAAATGAAAAAAGTTATCGAAAAAACAGCCTGCTCACGTATTAGGAAGGTAAAATGAGTCACCAGAAAAAAATAATAGGTTTTTTTAATGAATCTATCATGGTTAAAATGAAGTTTGAAGTTACAATGGGTGTGTATGTGGAGAGAGGCCCTACCACTGCTCCCTGTTGAAAGTGGATTAATGTGTTCAGTCTTCTCCAATGTTGAGTTCGTAGATCCAAAACTATGACGAGAAATACCTGTCGACTACCTTTTTTAACTGACGAACACAAAATAAAAATGTAAGCTATGATGACTAAAACTGACTAAACATACTGGCAATTTCATCAACAAATACAACTAGACTAAAAGGTTATGGAGGGACAGGTGGAGAAGAGATCCAGTAGAACTAAAAGACAAGTCATCATGGGTGTCACAGACCGGAAATAGCTGATCTACAAGCTGTTGCTTATTAGATCGACTGTTTTCGTCACGCAGCCAAGTGAAATCTGACATTTCGATGCCATCACGGCCCGGCCGCCCGACCGCCCGGCAAAAACACATTTTAGGGCTGTCCATACTTCGACTGAAACCGAAGATTTTGGTCAAAAGGTCCTTTTCTCCATAAAATGATGTCCCTGCGACTTCTGAAAAGCATTAGACCGAGTGAGAGTTCGGAAATTTGCACGTCGGAAAACACAACTCACCCAACAAGTACAGACAGGCCTTAAGTCTACTAAAATCTTAAGGTGTTTAGTCAACTAAAAGTAGACTAAAAGTAGAACATTGTAGGTGACTAAAATTGGTCTAAAACTAAACAGAATTGTTTTCAAAAGAATTACTAAATAGAAATGTGTTGTCAAAATCAACACTGTTCTTCTCCTTTTGTTTTCTTTCATTTCTCTTTCTGCAGAGCAGCCTGTCTGCGCTGCAAACAGACAGTTTCCTAAATGATCTAGTAGTGCATCGTGTAGTTTACCCACAAACCATTTCAGCTGGCGGTGGAAGCGCTATTAAAGGGAGCACGGGGGAGTAGTTGGCGGTAATTAAACTGGAGCGTCAGTCACAACGGCTACCTGTTTACGATCCAACAGGGTAGCTTGTGGTTCCCCGTGGCGCGCCGCCGAGGCTCGCCTTCGCTTTTATTACTCCGAAGAATAACAGTATAAAGTTGCGTCCAGCCGATTATCATTATATGTGGCTTCTTTCCCCTCATAAAAGAGCTGCTCGCACTACGAACGTGCAATGCGAGCGGGTCTGCAGTGCAGAGCTTATGATGCATGAATTAAAGGAAGTTACAGTAATACTGTATAAAAGTGGTCTGCACACCACCAAGTTAGGCTATAGACTCTTGTTTGGGGATGAGGATTTTATAGGAGCTTGGGTGCCAAATCAACACAACATGGATAAGAGAAAATGTCCTGTGCCATCAGATGCCCAGTTTAGAGAAAAAATATAAAAGAAGACGATAAACTTGCAAAATTCAGCTTTGTAGATCCGCTGTTTTCGGCCAAGAGGTTTGGTGTAGAGGGGATAAAAAGAGCAGAGTGAAGGGTAAAGTTTACTCAAGGTGTTAAGAGGTTAAATGTATGAAATTGCATATTAACACAACAAAACATTTGTTTACACAACACAGATGACGGTGCTGTCAAGCAAGTCTATGAAGCCATCTATGAAATCTATGAAAAAGCTTAATCTGGAACAAAATAATTATACAATATTCATGCTCTCTCTCTCTGCTGAGGGTAGAAAACTGTGAAGACCCCTGGCCTACAGTGCTGTTATGTTGCTTGCAGTGCTATCGAGTGCATCATCACACGTAGGGCGACAATATTCACACTTCTGTCCAATTAGCTTACATAACACTGGATGTAATTTCACACGGTCAGCCAAGGTCACCCAGGGGTCACCCAGGTCGCCATGCTCTAGGTACAGTAGAACCTGCAGTGATGTTGCATAACCAACCAAACAGCCTTTACATAACTCATAATAATATCAACTAGTCCATAATAAAGTGATTTTTTCCCCCAGACATACAGTAGATAAGCAATCATTTCTATTTAAAAGCCTTTATCAGTGTCTGGAGTCTGGGTGATGTCTCGCTTGGCCGTGAACGCTGTTCAACCACACACTTGAAGTTGTTTTACAAAAGACGGATTTATTATCCTCAAATAATACCAGTAAGACTCCCTAATCGGGAGATAAGCGACCGTCAGGTCACATGTATACACCGCTTTGATTTTTTTTTTTTTTTGAATTTTAGGGCAAAATCTGTAGGAGCAGTGTCCAAAAATGTGTTTGAAAAAATCAGCCTCATGGTGGCGCTAGAAGAGTGCCATGTGATAAATGAGGGGTGGAGGTTGTGGTTTGGCTACCAAGGAGTGTCTGTGTGTGTGTGTGTGTGTGTGTGTGTGTGTGTGTGTGTGTGTGTGTGTGTGTGTGTGTGTGTGTGTGTGTGTGTGTGTGTGTGTGTGTGTGTGTGTGCAAAGTTTGGCATGGATAGGGGCAACGGTGGAGGATATGAGTAGGGCAATAGTGTGACATGTGACGTGACTGACAGACAGACAGACAGACAGACAGATTGACTGACTGACAGCCGGTGGAGGTTTTGATGGTAACTGCAACCTGACGGTCACAATCACATTTCCCTCCAATAAGTATCGTGTGACACTTGGCAGTGAACGCTGTTCAACCACACACTTGGAAGTTGTTTTGCAAAAGGCGGATTTATTATCCTCAAATAATATCACATTTCCCTCGTATATATTTTACACACTGACACTAATGTGACAGAGTGACAGTCACGTTTGATCTCATACAGCTTCCCCCCTCCAACTGTGCTGCTGCCAAGCATACTGTATGTATGTACAGTATACATACTGTATGTACAGTACATACTGTACTGTATGCATGGACGGATTAACCCCCGCGAGGGCCCCTGGCCGATAATTTTTTAGGGGCCCCCCCAAAAAAAAAAAAAAAAAAAAAACTTTTTTTTTTTCAATTTTTTTTTTTTTTTCAAATATTTTTAATTGGGGGGGGGGGGGGGGGGGGGGGGGTGGCAAAGGTCAGGCCAAAGGTGGTACTGCAGCTGAAAATGCTCTGAGAGCCATTCAAAAATGAGAGGCTCTCTATTCAGGAGTGGTAATTTAGCCTCAAACCTTTTGAAAAACGTTTTTGGGACATAAACAATATGACATAAATACTTTTTAAATGCATGGTGTATCACCTTTAAGCCATGATGATCATCTGTGGACCAAGAAAGCACCTGTAGACAACAGAGGAGGGGCCCACACATTTGATTTTTGCTTAAAATATACATTTAATTTTTGTAAATTGTCATTGACCACGCAGGGTCAATCAGGGGCCCAAGGGCCCCTGAGAGCCAAGGGCCCCTGGCAACGGCCCCACCGGCCCAATGGTTAATACAGCCCTGACTGTATGTGCAAACACGTCGGCACAGCCTCCACGCCAAGAAATTGGATTTGGAGATCAGTGTGTGGTCCGTGTTGCGTTCGTCTTATCCCTCACCAACAGCCACAGGGGTTTTGTTGTGTGCAGTGAAGTCAAGTAACTAGTGTATGTATGTAATGTAATGCATTGGGATGCGACGCATTGTGAGCTTGTAGATCTGCTGTTTTCAAAAGATTTTTGTACAATTTATTAGGCATGTAACGATTCACTCGATTCACAATGTGATTCGGATTGTGACATTTAATTCCGGACTTTTACTTGAATCAGTATTTCTACACTGCAGTATTGATACTTTTACTTAAAGGGGGCGTGACACGGCCAAAACAGCTAATTATGGCTATCAAATTAGCCAATTTTTTTAATGATGTCATGTACCCCCATGTTAAATTACCCAATCAAATTAATTTATTGTAGTTACTGTACTGAAAGTAGTACTTTCTGTACAGTAACGGCAATACATTAATTTGATTGGGCTAATATGGGGGGAGGGGCGGAGACTCGCGGAGTCGAGTATCCATATCATTATCTTTTGAAACTGCCCCAAAAAAAGCTGTCCGAGGTGTCTTTCCGACTTTCTAAACCAACTTTAAAACTATCAGTTCTAGGGGTAAAAATTCATGGTTATCAATGGTTAGACCGATAAAAAAGTACATGTCTTCTTCAAAAAAGGTGTCAAAAAAGGTGTACGAGGGTCAACACGCTTCTCCCCGTCTATGACGGTTTTGTCGGCCATACCCTGCTGTCTCTTTCCCTAACCTGACTGGAGCACCAGAGTAGACCGACCGGAGCAAGCCATGTCCTGCTGTCTGCGGCCGGACTGATGTCCGTGCTCCGTGGCTCATACACTCTCTCTGTGTGTGTGTGTAGCCTGTGTGTGTGTGCTTTAGCGCGTGTGTGTGTTAGCTCTCGCAAACATCTATGCTCGCAAATAGCCGTGCGGTGCAGCGTTAGCCGGGCTACACGCTAACAACAAAGCCATCACGTTGTGCGCGGCACCGCACGACGGACGAAGTATACATTGCGCGGCACCGCACGACGGACGAAGTATACATTCACTACTAACTGATACGGCCCCGCCTCCTTTTCAGACTGTTTGAAGAAACACCACGTGACCTACTGTATCATAATGTTAATTTTCGGCCGGTGTCGCCACTCCTTTAAAGTTGTACCATGTAACTTTTTTTATAAAACAAATCTTAAAATTGTCCTAACTGTTAAATCGCTAAAGTTTTATAACACCCACTCCGTTATTTTCAGCTTCTGAAGCCTTCTCTTTATATGTTTTCTTCTTAGCAGTGACAGGGGCGGGATTTCGCGCCAAAATGACGTAATCTGCATCATCTGTATACGTTGTGTATACGTTGCCCAATCACATCGCCGATCATGCACACATGGTACACTACCGGCCAATCACAGCTTATCTGCTCTGGTCTCCAGGAAGCGCCTCCGCTTGGCTACAGTGTTTACCATGGTGAAGGATTTTAACCTCTTAATCCACAAATCCTGGCCAGAAAATTACGTTCTACCATGCGTTCTACCCCTCCATGGATTACTATCGGTCGCGGTGGTTTGCGGCGCCGCTCCGGTGGTCCGCGGCGGTGGTCCGCGACGACTCCGGCCGAAAAACGGCCGAAAAAAGCAATACCGCTACTGACCACTAGTTGAGCAACTTACACAGTATAGCTTTAAGTGAAACATTTTTGAGCGGTGGTTACACCGTCTCCTATACGTGGCCGTGTGTGTATGCGTGCGTACACACACACACCCACCCCACACACACAGGCACCCCCCCACCCCCACGACCACCGCTCAGTTCACACGGGTGTCATTTTTATACTTGTTTCCACCTGTGTGTGTGTGTGTGTGTGTGTGTGTGTGTGTGTGTGTGTGTGTGTGTGTGTGTGTGTTTGTGTGATTGTGTGATTGTGTGTTTGTCTGTTAGGGCTGTCACAATTATTTGACATAATCGCGATTATTTTCATCATTTACATGTTGAAACATTTTCAGGTATTTTTTTTAAATAAAAAATAGTAGATATAGCCGATCTACAAGCTCACAACGCGTCACGATGGCGCGTTGTGAGCTTGTAGATCGGCTATTTCCACTACTAATGTTCTTTTTTAAGTATAAAGTTGTCAAATATGCCCTTCATTTCTTTGTATATTCAGGTTATGTGTCATATCTGCCATGTGCAACTTCAAAGCCCACAAGCCAAACAGAAATGTAATCATCAAGGATAAAAACACAATTAAATCGTTAATCGCAATTATTTGAGTGAATTAATCATCATGTAAAATGTCATAATGGTGACAGCCCTACTGTCTGTCTGTGTGTAGCATAAACCCTGGGTGCTCATTTAACTCTGAGACTCTGAAGAATGGAACCAAATGGACCCTGCTACGGTCCCTAAATGGACCCTGCTACGCTACGGTCCCTAAATGGACCCTGCTACGGTCCCTAAATGGACCCTGCTACGGTCCCTAAATGGACCCTGCTACGCTACGGTCCCTAAATGATTAGAATGGAACCAAATGGACCCTGCTACGGTCACTAAATGGACCCTGCTACGCTACGGTCCCTAAATGATAGAATGGAACCAAATGGACCCTGCTACGCTACGGTCCCTAAATGATATTGTTCCTGCTGTTCTGCACAGATTGAGGCTTTAACCTTTGCTTTTATATGAAATATCCAGAGACCATCAGTATAAACATATTGCTAGTTTGACCACTTCAAATTGCTTTAATCTTTAAAAAAGAAAAAGGAAAAACTGAATATAGCCCATCTTTAAAGTTTGTAGATCAGCTATTTTCGCGGACTTCTGTGGAATCCAAATGACCGAAATCTGTCTTGAAAAATGTCAAATGGGAGTCCGTTTGGTCACTGGAATAAAATAAAAAGTTGAGAATGGAGTGTAAATCATGCTTCAAATCTCTGGTCATGGTCAAGTGTTTTGCCTGTTGTCCATGAATTGATCAGCTGAGTCCAGCCCTGGGGGGCTCTAGGGCCAACCCTAGAGAACCCTAGAGGCCCCCTTAACTCCTTATGGCCCCTCAGGCCCCTGCCCCCCAACCAGGCCCCCCCTCCCACCACCACCACCCAGGGACCCCGACCCTGACCACCTGACACTGGCCACTCCTCTGGGATCAACGTCCCAGGAAGGCAGGCTGGGTCAACAACACCATTATGCTGCTCTTTCAATGTGTATTGATCTGCTTGAAATCTATGTGTGTGTGTGTGTGTGTGTGTGTGTGTGTGTGTGTGGGGGGGGGGGGGGGGGGGTGCATAATCTCTGTCGCAGCGCTAGCGACTCCTACGGACCAGGGGAACAGCGTGGGGGGTGTCGAACAGGAGGAATAGAACAGAGGCAAAAATGGTAATTGGTGCATTTATTTATTGTCTTTATCCAAAGTGCTTTGTAACATCATGTGATATATATATATATATATATATATATCATGTGTGAATATCACGTATTCTGAAGAAAACATGGAGACTGACAAACAGTAATTGAAATTTATGATCAAGATAAGAACATTTATAAAGTTATGTAAACACACGCACGCACGCACGCACGCACGCACGCACGCAAGCACGCACACACACACACACACACACACACACACACACACACACACACACACACACACACACACACACACACACACACACACACACACACACACACGACATCTGTCCCATCTAGCGCCACTATCAGGCCGTGTTTTGCAAAACACATTTTTGGACACTGCTCCTACAGATTTTGCCCTAAAGTCACGCAAAGCGGTACACAGTATCTCTAAAGTCATGTCATCAACATGGATCTGTCCCATTTCCCATATTCCCTCCTGATTGGCTACCATTGCCTTCTAAAGTCTCTGTATGCGACCTGGCGGTCGCTTATCTCCCGATTTAGGGAGTCTTAGTGGTTGTACTGGTCAGCTCCTATAGTGACCATTGACCAACAGTAGAAGACTGTGGTTGTAGTACAAGAGTAGAAATCCATGGTTGTACTGATCAGCTCCCAGAACAACAGCAGAAAACTGTGATTGTACTGGTCATATCCCTGTGACTAACAGTAGAAGACTGTGGTTGATCAGCTCCCAGTATAACAGTAGAAGACTGTGATTGCACTGTGTATTTCACAGCATTTTACATCTATATTTTTAATTGTATGTGGAAAATAAAGGTTGATTGATTGAAGACAGTGGTTGCACTGGTCATCTCCCAGTGGCCAACAGCAGTTGACTGTGGTTGTACAGGTCAGCTCCCAGTACAACAGTAGTAGACCGTGGTTGTACTGATCAGATCCCAGTGACTAACAGTAGAAGACTGTGGTTGTACATCAGCTCCCAGTACAACAGTAGATTTCACTGCATTCTAGAAATACTACTTTTAAAAAAATGGAATGTGACGAATAAAGTTTGATTGATTGAAGACAGTGGTTGTACTGGTCCCAGTGACCAACAGTAGTAAATTGTGGTTGTACTGGTCAGATCCCAGTGACTAACAGTAGACGACTGTGGTTGTACTGGTAAGCTCCCAGTGGTTAACATTAGTAGACTGTGGTTGTACTGGTCAGCTCCCAGTGGTTAACATTAGTAGACTGTGGTTGTACTGGTCAGCTCCCAGTGGTTAACATTAGAAGACTGAGGTTGTACTGGTCAGCTCCCAGTGGTTAACATTAGTAAACTGTGGTTGTAATGGTCAGCTCCCATTGGTTAACATTAGTAGACTGTGGTTGTACTGGTCAGCCCCCAGTGATCAACAGTAGTAGACTGTGGTTGTACTGGTCAGCCCCCAGTGATCAACAGTAGTAGACTGTGGTTGTACTGGTCAGCTCCCAGTGATCAACAGTAGTAGACTGTGGTTGTACTGGTCAGCTCCCAGTGATCAACAGTAGTAGACTGTGGTTGTACTGGTCAGCTCCCAGTGGTTAACATTAGAAGACTGAGGTTGTACTGGTCAGCTCCCAGTGGTTAACATTAGAAGACTGAGGTTGTACTGGTCAGCTCCCAGTGGTTAACATTAGAAGACTGAGGTTGTACTGGTCAGCTCCCAGTGGTTAACATTAGTAGACTGTGGTTGTACTGGTCAGCCCCCAGTGATCAACAGTAGACTGTGGTTGTACTGGTCAGCCCCCAGTGATCAACAGTAGTAGACTGTGGTTGTACTGGTCAGCTCCCAGTGATCAACAGTAGTAGACTGTGGTTGTACTGGTCAGCTCCCAGTGATCAACAGTAGTAGACTGTGGTTGTACTGGTCAGCTCCCAGTGGTTAACATTAGAAGAGTGAGGTTGTACTGGTCAGCTCCCAGGGTTAACATTAGAAGACTGAGGTTGTACTGGTCAGCTCCCAGTGGTTAACATTAGAAGACTGAGGTTGTACTGGTCAGCTCCCAGTGGTTAAAATTAGAAGACTGTGGTTGTACTGGTCAGCTCCCAGTGGTTAACATTAGAAGACTGAGGTTGTACTGGTCAGCTCCCAGTGGTTAACATTAGAAGACTGAGGTTGTACTGGTCAGCTCCCAGTGGTTAACATTAGAAGACTGAGGTTGTACTGGTCAGCTCCCAGTGGTTAACATTAGAAGACTGTGGTTGTAATGGTCAGCTCCCAGTGGTTAACGGTAGCAGGCTGTGGTCGTTCTGGTGTGAATTTGGTGTGAACATAGACTCAATGTCCTCATATGAGGACATTGCTTTTTGAGAGAACTACTTATCGTAGGAAGCTGAAATTGTGTTCACTCACAGCCATTTACAACATGCTTGTGCGCCTATACTGCCAGGAATATTATTAATTTTTCAGAGTCACAGTAGATCTCCCTCATATGCATGACATTTTAGTAGGCTGTAGTCTATATAATGTACACTAGATGTTGCCAACGATTAAGGTCTCTGGCGATTGCTAGAAGGCCTCAAATTAGCAGCCTGTGCATCCACTTAGCATTAGCGTTAGCATGGAACAGCGCGGGACCCGTGCACGCCATACGCGCGCTTGATGGTCTAAAAAAACTTAGCGACATGGCCTTAGATGCGCAATAGACGCACAGACACTTCAAACCGGATCAAAATCCGACGTTTTGATGCTGAGATTTAGCGGAGTTGCTGTAATGGCTTCCAATGTAAAAAAATATGGTTGTTTACTTTGGAGAAACGCTCGATTTCCGGTTTCCGGCGATGACGTCATTTCCATCGCAAAATCATTGCTTAAGCTTATATGAACCTAGAAAGGTCAGTTTTTGCTCTAAAAATGTCAAAAGAAATACCAAAAAAATCAGAAAATGATCAGAAAGGCGACGTTTGGCGATCTGGCTGCCTCAGCCCCCCCCCCCAAAATGGCGATTTTTGGCGATTTGGCTGTGAATCAGTTAATAGTAATTGGGACCCTCTGATCCCAAATAGCAAAGAATATTTATTTATGGAAAGATGAACCCACTGCCCCCATATGAGGACATCCTTTTTTGCAAAAACTACTTCCTGTGCAAAGACAATGTTTAGTTATTATACTTATTAGGTCCTACTAATCCCAAATACCTAGGAGAAATAAAAAATGCACACCAAAAAAAAGCTTGGGTCTCAGGAGGATAAAGTTGCTGGAAGTGAAAATTATGAATATAACGTAGGGATGCCTCGGATGAAAAGAATATTCATGGGGTGCCCGGAGCCAAAAAGCTTTGGGAACCCCTGGTGTAGACAGAGGTGTTGCCACCAAGCCAGTAATGTCTCAAGAACAGGTCGCTGTTTTTCCCTTTTCTTTGACGATGGCTCGCTAGATTGCCAAGCCATTCATATGAACCAATACAGCCATCCAGCTGTCACAACTCACTACCTTCAAGAACAGCCACAACGTAGATTCACCTCCGTCTTCAATTCCAAAGAAACCTTTTAGCGGCTGTTGTGTCAAAGCCCAAACCTTCAGCTTGAACTTTAAAGGAAACTCACAGCGTCGTAGATTTCGTACAGCAGGAGTCACATACACATATGCTGCTGTACCCTGTCACATACATGTCGTACAGCAGGAGTCACATACACATATGCTGCTGTACCCTGTCACAACTCTACCTTCTAAAGGAGTCACATACACATATGCTGCTGTACCCTGTCACAACTCTACCTTCTAAAGGAGTCACATACACATATGCTGCTGTACCCTGTCACAACTCTACCTTCTAAAGGAGTCACATACACATATGCTGCTGTACCCTGTCACCAGTAAGACTCCCTAATCGGGAGATAAGCGACCGTAGGTGGCTTATCTCCACAAATAGGGCAAAAATGTGTTTTTCCCAAATCTTCCTGATCCATGTTGATGACATGAGTGTAGACATGCTGTGTAGTGATATTCGTGATTTTAGGGCAAAAACTGTAGGAGCAGTGTCCAAAAATGTGTTTTAAAAATCGGCCTGAAGGTGGCGCTAGAATAGGGCCATGTGAGAAATGAGGGGTGGGGTCTCCGCGTTGCCTTGGCGGACGAATAGGTACCGGCCCCGGCTCTCCCGGACGCTCCTAGCCCGAGTTACGGCATTTTATGTGCGCTGCAGTGGCAGGGGGTCCTCTACTGGGGGCGCCACCACTTTTGCATCCGTTCTGGAGCACCAGGAGTCGGTGGTCCCCGGGAATTCCCCGTGAGCAGCCCCGTTGGGGTGGTCATTTGGTCATTTTTGCACATTTGGTCATTTTTTACATCTGGGGGTCCCCCAGGGACCTGGGGGTCCCTGGGGCTCCGGGGGTCCTTGGAGGTTGTAGTTTGGCAGGCAAGGAGTGTGTGTGTAAAATCTGGCATGGATCGGGTCAACGGGTGCGGAGATATAAGCAGGGAAAAAGTGTGACGTGTGACGTGTGAGCGCATTTGGTCATTTTTTACATCTGGGGGTCCCCCAGGGACCTGGGGCTCCCTGGGGCTCCGGGGGTCCTTGGAGGTTGTAGTTTGGCAGTCAAGGAGTGTGTGTGCAAAATTTGGCATGGATGGGGGCAACGGTTGTGGAGATATGAGCAGGGCAAAAGTGTGACTCACTGACTCACTGACAGAAAGCCCGTGGAGGTTTTGGTAGTAAATGCGACCTACGGTCGCAACAACTCTACCTTCTAAAGGAGTCACATACACATATGCTGCTGTACCCTGTCACAACTCTACCTTCTAAAGGAGTCACATACACATATGCTGCTGTACCCTGTCACAACTCTACCTTCTAAAGGAGTCACATACACATAGGCTGCTGTACCCTGTCACAACGCTACCTTCTAAAGGAGTCACATACACATATGCTGCTGTACCCTGTCACAACTCTACCTTCTAAAGGAGTCACATACACATATGCTGCTGTACCTTGTCACAACGCTACCTTCTAAAGGAGTCACATACACATAGGCTGCTGTACCCTGTCACAACGCTACCTTCTAAAGGAGTCACATACACATATGCTGCTGTACCGTCACAACTCTACCTTCTAAAGGAGTCACATACACATATGCTGCAGTACCCTGTCACAACGCTACCTTCTAAAGGAGTCACATAGGCTGCTGTACCCTGTCACAACGCTACCTTCTAAAGGAGTCACATACACATATGCTGCTGTACCTTGTCACAACTCTACCTTCTAAAGGAGTCACATACACATATGCTGCTGTACCCTGTCACAACGCTACCTTCTAAAGCAGTCACATACACATATGCTGCTGTACCTTGTCACAACTCTACCTTCTAAAGGAGTCACATACACATATGCTGCTGTACCCTGTCACAACTCTACCTTCTAAAGGAGTCACATACACATATGCTGCTGTACCCTGTCACAACGCTACCTTCTAAAGCAGTCACATACACATATGCTGCTGTACCTTGTCACAACTCTACCTTCTAAAGGAGTCACATACACATATGCTGCTGTACCCTGTCACAACGCTACCTTCTAAAGGAGTCACATAGGCTGCTGTACCCTGTCACAACTCTACCTTCTAAAGGAGTCACATAAACATAGGCTGCTGTACCCTGTCACAACGCTACCTTCTAAAGGAGTCACATAGGCTGCTGTACCCTGTCACAACTCTACCTTCTAAAGGAGTCACATACACATAGGCTGCTGTACCCTGTCACAACGCTACCTTCTAAAGGAGTCACATACACATATGCTGCTGTACCTTGTCACAACTCTACCTTCTAAAGGAGTCACATACACATATGCTGCTGTACCCTGTCACAACGCTACCTTCTAAAGGAGTCACATACACATATGCTGCTGTACCCTGTCACAACCCTACCTTCTAAAGGAGTCACATACACATATGCTGCTGTACCCTGTCACAACTCTACCTTCTAAAGGAGTCACATACACATATGATGCTGTATGTCACAACTCTACCTTCTAAAGGCAGAAACAACACAACATGCAGTCACACATCTGATCCACGTCAGCCTTCAATTCTTGAGCCAGAAACAGTCACTCACTGGACATGTTTCATTGCCTACACAGTCATTGGGTCCCAAAATGATGCCACAGAGAGAAAACGCATGTTTTTCCCCCATAGAGAATTCAAAAAATATGCATATACATAATTTCTATGCAGATATATAGTATGTAGTGTTCTGCTGATTGCTGACATAAGCCTAGTTTTGTCGAATGCTCATTTTTACTTTACATTTGTATTGTATTATATTCAGAAGACTAACAATGCTTCCTAAAAAGAATCTAGTCACTGTGACACTTCTCGGGGCCGCAGTCTTTCTCCAGAACTATTATTTTATCTGTAAGAAGTTCTGTCATTGGTCGGCCCGTTCCAAAGAGCTGTTCTGTCATTGGTCGGCCCGTTCCAAAGAGCTGCTAGCGACAGAGCTTCTCACAGATAACAGAATTGTTTTGGAAGCAGACTCCTGCAGCCCAGAGAAATGTCACAGCGTAGATTATTTTTAAGGGAGCATTGTTAGTCGTCCTTTTATCTGCTTATGTCAACAGAAAACTACCAATATCATCTTTAAGCCTGGAACCAAGCCATACATACTAGTGAATCATGGCCATGGAATATGTAATTATTATATACTATATTTAATAAATAACCTTTTTTTTTACGGTTTGAATCAAATGTTTTACGGTCATGATTCACCAGGAGTCTGGATGGCTTCTTTCCGGGCTTACAATCTCTATGGGAAAAAAATTAATGGGTTTTCCATCAGTGGCACCACAAAATGGCCACCATGCACTGCTACGCCCTATAGAGCAACAGCTTGAATCACATGTGCATACAACACAAACAGCGGCTGCAAAGACAAAAGAAAACAAGGTGCCTGGACCAACCTTGAGCAGTCTTCTGCTTGACCTCATCAGTTGATCAGGGTCAAACTTTGGAGCCATGGGTAAGAGATGGAGAGACCTCTGCCCTCTAGTTCATCCAACGACATCTCCAGTCTTCTCAATCCTCCATACATCTGCTGGCCCACCAGTACGTTGACACCCAGCAGAAACCACCTTCAGACCACGTGTGGGACGGGCCCAGCTGACTCCCACTTCTGCTTCCAGGATGCCGAGTCTGTTTAGAGGCAACGCTGTCATGGTGGTGCCATGCAGGATATGCCGCCAGTCACGTTTCTTGGCTTTCCTTGCTAGCTTGAGGGTAGCAGCCTCTCGTAGGTGTCCAGCCTTGGAAATTCCCGCTGGAACTGGCAGGTAGATCACAGGGGGTGGGCTTGAGGAAACCAGTTATGACCCGGAGATCGCTGTTGATGGCAGCATCGACCTTTTTGGCATGTGGGCTTCTACACCAGGCTGGGGGCACAGCACTCGGCTGCACTGAAGACCAAAGAAAGACAGAAAGAACGAAAGAAAGAAAGAAAGAAAGAAAGAAAGAAAGAAAGAAAGAAAGAAAGAAAGAGCGTTAAGAGACCACAAGCCATATAAAATATTGAACCCCAACAAAGTTACAGACTTGTGAGGGTCAATGAAGGAACCTAGAGTCTCTGAAATCCACTTTGAGAACCACTGCTGTAACAAAAAACTCCTTCACCAGCACACAGTACACAACATTCGTACAACATACAACATTTTCAGGCCAAGGACCCCTTAGTTGAGAGAGAGATGAAGCAGGGACCCCTACACCATAGATTCCATATAGTTTTGTTGTTTGACAGCACAATCATCGGTGTATTTTGGATTCATGTCAATTTGTGTTTTCAGATATTTAACCAGTTGAACGGTCAATACTTAATAAACTTGAACTTTCACTCTGTACTTTGCCTACTCTTTTTCCCCTCCACACCAGACCTATTTGCCGAAAACAGACGATCTACATGCTCACAACGCCTAGCAGCGCGAGGCGTTGTGAGTTTGTAGATCTGCTATTTTTGGCCAATGTTCTCAGGATATGGACGCTAAGGTTCAAGACAAGTGGTTAATCTAAAAAGGTTTCTATCACACAAAGATTTGGTAGACCCCCTGTACTAACTCTGAGGACCCTAGGGGTCCCAGACCCCCTGTTGAAGACCCCTGCTCTAAATGTATGCCCTATAACCCTGTATACGTACAGTATACTGTATCCTGTCACAACAGCCTAGCAGCTCTCCCAGAACCAGGGACCGTCAGTCACTGAACAGGATGCATTTAACAGGCTGGATGGTTGACAGATATTAAACCACAGAGCTACTTAGGGACCGTCAACACTACTCAACATTATGTGTGTATAGAAATGAGTATTAGAATGTAGTAATTGCTGCTTTCAATTGCCTCCAAACCAAATGAGAAATTGACCTTCAACAAACTCTAAAATGTGCTCACTGCACAGGGACAAGGCTCATTTCTTTCCAATATTTAACATGAAAAATGATATTATGATTACAGCCGTAACGGTAGAACTGTTAACAAACTAACAAAGGAAAATGATGACGCCCAGATTGAGCATTGAGTACTTATTATAGTTATAGACAGTACAGTATGTACGCACTGTAGGTGTACGACTTACACCACGTGTCACGGTGCCATGCATTGTGAGCTTGTTACTCACAATTTGACACATTTTGAACTCGTGAAATGGACAGTTTTGAATCTACATTGCAGTATTAATACTTTTACTTAGAGTAAGTAAAACATGTTCTTCCACCACTGCTCTGGGCTCAGTGAAAAGTCTTCATCTGGGGCAAGAATTCTGCTGCTCAATTATTAACACATTCTAAGAAACAGGACCATTATTTTCACCCATCCTTGGTTCTCTTCTCTTCATTGTTGCTGGCGAGTCTCAGAATTGATTTATTTTACTGATGAGTCATGATTCTAAAGGCCGAGCGAGTTCAGGCTCCCAGTTTCATTTCAGATACAGTATTATCGTCACTGTCGGGTGGAAACCTTGTATGTCCATAACCATAACTGTTCCTTTTTTATAATATGAATATTTTAAAATAGTGAGAACGGCCAGTCTACAAGCTCACAACATGTCGCATTGCGACAAGTTGACTCTGTCAAATAAAGTCTTGACAGATAGAGACAGAAGTTTATTGACGTTGAATACAACACTTTCCCCAATATCACTTTCAATTAAACCATCTTTTAATTTAATTTAATGAAACACTTAAAAGGAGAAATTCACCTAAAAACCATAAAGCAACATAGCTGAATTTCATTTAGTTCCACATATTGCACACAATGCTTGGTGTTAGAAGAGTGGTTAAGTTAGTTCCACATATTGCACAATGCTTGGTGTTAGAAGAGTGGTTAAGTTAGTTCCACATATTGCACAATGCTTGGTGTTAGAAGAGTGGTTAAGTTAGTTCCACATATTGCACAATGCTTGGTGTTAGAAGAGTGGTTAAGTTAGTTCCACATATTGCACAATGCTTGGTGTTAGAAGAGAAGCTCAACCAAAAGATTACTTATTAGCAGGCCTGGAATTTCAACATTTTAGGGGCGTGGCCACTTGGCTTTTGGCGTTGACCATTTTTTTAGGGCACCGAGGCCAAATGCCAGGGCAGGAAGGACATCAAATAAAACAAGATTTTAGTCCATTGAAATAATTAATTGAATTTAAGGATTAAGGATGAATTTAATATCTAGACTATCTTCAGTGAAATAAATAAATAATGGGATTTGCAATGTTATCCATGCTCCTGCACCAATCAAAATTACTGCATTGGTTTAAATATGGGGTCTCAGGGGAGTTAAGAATTTAGAATCTCAACAAAAGACATACGTAGGTACTGTCTACATGACACTGGTGTCTACATATTGACAAGAAAGAGACAGAGGAGACAGTGGTCCAGTCAGCTGGGGCATTAAGGCCACTGTGGCCTCAGGGCATGCCATTTATTTTTAGGGGCACAAGGCCAAACTGATGTTGCCTGACTGCGAGCGCCAGACATCTCACACTACGTTCACTACGTTTCACTCCGGGAGAGTCTGAGATTACCAGGGCAGATTCTATTTCGGCGTGGGCGGGCTAAAGCCTATTGACATCACACACACACACACACACACACACACATACACACACACACACGCGACGTGGCGTGACATTGCAAAAATACGTTATTTCTCATAACATATTATATGTCTGCATGTTTACGTTAGTGCAAAATGGTATTAAAACGTGAGGAAACGGCACTATTTCATAGTTTATTAATAATACGAGTCGAGTCTGACTCCGCCATGACAGTTTTCACGGACCAATCAGAGTCCACTAGACTCTCACGTGGGCAGAGGACACCAATCAGAGTCCACGAGCGAGTCTCACGTGAGCTCAAGAGCTCTGTTTGGAGGGGGCTGGGACCGGAGCATAGAGTTCACGTGCCCCAAGCATACAACCCTGATTGGCCCATTCAATGCGCCCGCTCTTCAGGCGCGTTTGAAATAGATTAAAATATGTGCAGCTTCAGTCCACACTACAAACCACCCACCAACAGGGGGGGGTGATGTGCGGACTGAAGTGTCAGGCTAAAACTGATGGCCTTCATGGCCTCCCTGAAATTCCTGCCCTGATTGACAGACCCCATTCGTTGAATTCATGCAGATTCGTTTTTTGTCGCATTGCTAAGCCAATAATTTGATGACGGGTGATCGGTCAATAGGAGACTCAGAGATGGAGGATAACATTGGGTCATCTTAGATTAGTCTCATAAGTATTGTGGTCCAAGAATAAACAAACTGTCCCTGCGATATTGTCGGGGAGGTGACTCAGTCACTCATATCTGACACAGTCCGTTTCTGGCCAAAGTTCAACTAATTCGGCGGCAGTAATATTTGCGTTTTCTCGGCGCCAGAATCTTCATATCAATATGTGGGGTTTGTAACTGATAGATATTTTGGGGGGTGAACTACTCCTTTAAAACCAAGCATTCACTGAAAACATTGTATCACTGTTAATGTCCTCTTTCTTTATCACTGCTTGTTGAAAGCTAATGCTCTTGTTAAGAGCATTAGCTCTCAACACTTAACCAGAGCAATTAGGATAGTAGCCGCAAATTGCAACACTAGATTTCTTTTTTAATGGGTTGAATCTAGGGTTGCAATACCTCCCATAGGCAGCCAAAGTTTGGAATTTACTCTTTCTATCTGCAAAGTGTTTGTTTCAGAAAAATCCATCATAAACATGTTATGAGCCAGTTTCTATCAAGAAATTTGGTTAAGGTGATTATTTTTTCTAGGTCCTGGAGTTTGGAAGCGCTTGTGAAAATGCTCAGCGGTCCTGTGACCACCTGGTTCTAAATGTCACATAACACAGAATGCAGCGGGACCTTGCGTTATAGAAGACAAGCGCTTCCGAAGTTCAACAATAAACCATGTCTGCTCGGATTTCTTGACAGAAAATAAATAATAACATGTTTACGGTAGATTTTTTTGATTCAAACACTTTGCAGATTGAAAGAGGATTATGAAAGCTTTCCATAGAGCCGCAATATTGGTGAGTTTGACGTTGTTTAATACAATCAGATAGCAAAAAAAAACTGTTTTGATGCATTGGCTGCCTATGGGAGGTATTGCAACCCTAGATTCATCCGATTATAAAAAAAATCTAGTGTTGCAATTTGCGGCTTTGTTTTTGGGTTGTCACAGCATCAACTATCCTAATAGAGCATCGCAGTGGGCGTGGTTTACTGGTCCCACTAAAAAAATATCCTGTTCATTTTCCTCATAGACTTTCACGAAAATATTTATTAACCAATTATGTTAAGCCTAGAACCAAGCCATCCAGGATGGCAGTGAATCATGACCATGATACCTTTGTTTCTATGAAAAGAACATTTTGAAAATTGCTAAACAAAGGGTAGTTATTGAATGTAGTATATCAAATGATTTAATATTAAAATATGTTTTCACATAGGATAAAGTTTTTTGGGTTTTTTTGCTATCTGATTGTATTAAACAACGTCAAACTCACCAATATTGGGGCTGAATGGAAAGCTTGAAGGATCGTCTTTCTATATCTGCAAAGTGTTTGTTTCATAAAAATCCAGCGTAGACATGTTATGAGTTACTATCTGTCAATAAATCCGAGCATAAGTGTTGAACTTTGGAAGCACTCGTCTTTTATAAAGCAACGTCCCGCTGCCTCCTACATTATGTGACATTTAGAACCAGGTACGTGGTACACTGGACCACTGAGTGACTTCCCACAAGCGCTTCCAAACTCCAGCACTTAGAAAAAATCATCACCTGAACTGAATTTCTTGATAGAAAGTAGCTCATAACATGTCTACGCTGGGTTTTTATGAAACAAACACTTTGCAGATAGAAATTGGATACTCCAAGCTTTCCATACTGCCCCAATATTGGTGAGTTTGACGTTGTTTAATACAATCAGATAGCAAAAAGCTGTTTTGATGCATTGACTGCCTATGGGAGTTATTGCAACCCTAGATTCATCCAATTGTAAAAAAATCTAGTGTTGCAATTTGCGGCTACCAAAAACACTGTAGACAGACAGACAGACAGACAGACAGACATATAAAAGTAAAGGAACCATGCTTGCGCATGTAGCTTATCTAAATTGGCTACTATTTCAAAATGGTAGGCCTACTATATCTGGCCGCATTGACTTTTCTTTTCACATACTGTAGGCTACCTGTTAGGCTGCACTCACACTGAGACGCACTTTTTTTTTTAAAGTTCAGTCAAAGTTGTGTGTTCAGTCAAAGTCTGTTCCAAAAAAGAATACATTTCCCACAATGCTTTGCGGAAGTGGGCGGTTCTGCTTGAGGAGGAAGCAGATATGGTATTTGGCCATGTAGTTCTTTTGGAGGTGTCATTGGGTGAAGGCAGAGTACCTGCTGCTTTTTGGTGACAGGTAAAATGGATTTACAAGCTCACAGCGTGCCACCATGCGACACGTTGTGAGCTTGTTGCTATTTAAAAAAGTTACTTTTAACAAAGTATTTGTATGTTTCAGTATTGATACTTTTATTTAAGCAATGAATTTGAGTATTTTTTTCACCACTGTATAAAGCTTACATTTTATTATGAATAGCACATTCAATCAATTGCATCTGTGTAGGCATCACTGTCACCATGTATGACATGTAAAGAAATATTTGTAATATTCATTGTTATTGTCGAATGTTTACTGTTACACACACTTAACTTTAATTTATTTATAATATGTTTCGTTCTGAAATGGAGGTTTCATGTCACTGCAGTGCAGACAGGCTCTGCTGCTGTGGAGTACAAACTACAAGTGAACACACCTGTGTGGGATTGCATCATGGCCTCTCTGTCCTATTGGTTGGCAGTTGAACCCTGCCCTTCTGTCTCATCAAGTGCAGCTGGTCTGCCCTCTAATGCTTGCCTACAGCAGTCCCTGTGCGTGTTGTGTGTGTGCTTGTGTGCTTGTGCTTAGCAACACCACAGGACTCTCACAAGCACTCAAACCATGTGACTTCCATCCGGAATGCATTGTGCTGTCTCTGCCCCCCACTCCCCCCACACAACTCTCACTAGCACTTTGTGCTTGTCTGTGCTTGACAGTGTGTAGCCGGCCTTAGGTCACAGGTAGATAAATCAGAGATAACATCAACACACACCACGCACAAACACACGCACGCACGCACACACACACGCACGCACGCATACAATGCTAACATCACAGCCATTCTAGGACTAGCCTGCATGTTGCCTCAGTCAGCAATACATAATCATAATTCACTTCCCAATGCACAAAAATGCTCCTTCATCCTTACTAGTTTGGGCTGAAACAAGTAAAACAAGTGAAATGAATGATACAGCAACTCTCTGCAGATGTAAAGCTATGTATGCTAGGTAGGTAGCTAAAGCTAACTCACCTGGTGAAAAATAAACCATGTTTGAAAGCAATGATGAGCAGCTTGTCTTTCAACTGTCAGCTCACAGATTTCTTTGAGCAGCAGCCTATTCACTCTCTGATAACACTGACAACTCCACTCAACCTCCATGTCATGTAACATCATGATTTGTTTATACTATTTCACTATTTCACTTCCAAGTAGACCAGAGCTGCCAAACAAACTTTCTGTCACTTTGCAGCTGGTGTGTGTGTGTGTGTGTGTGTGTGTGTGTGGGGGGGGGGGGGGGATAGAAGAGCCAGCCGTTGCCAGATTGTGTGCGAGAGAAACAAGCAGCCAGGTATACGAAAACAAGCACAAATGAAGTGACTATTCACCTTATTCGTGGCCCTTTCCCAGGGCGGCGCAATTGCCCTTTCCTGCTGCTTCAGTAAATCCCCTGATACACATGTAACGGAGGCGATCCGAACCTCCTCACCCGGCTTTGAACCCGGGTCTCCCACGTGAAAGTCCAATATCTTAACCATCACTCCAAAGGGATATCCCTATGGAACGAGAGCAGATACTAGACTTTTGAGGCTTCAGGCTGGGGCTGCGACTCTCTCCGCCACACACATAGCAAGTCTTTTCATCAATAGCAACCAGCAACGACCAGAGGTGTCAATTGGGTATGGCCAGGTATGGCAGTTGCCAAACCTTGGCTAAAGGTGAAAAAAATAAAATGTACTTCCTAAAATAAATTCATGCCTGTTAAGGTATGACAATATGACTGGTGTCTTGCACGCGTGAAGCCATGCACAAAAAGATTAATCCAATGATGCTGACAATGGCCATACCCAGTTGACGCCTCGTTGCTGGTTGATATTGACAAAAACATTGCTATGTGTATCAGGGCTTTAATCCAAAACGGAAACAGCGACATGCCATCTCCGGTCTTCATAATCGTTTATTACTATTTTTTTTTTTGTTTAACTTTAAACACAAAAAGTAGAAAAACAGAAGATCTACATGAACTTATTGATGTTTGATTTGAATTCAGTTCTGGACAGTTTTGGACATGAGGTTTCCAGTGGTATCAAGTACTTAAGTACTTAAGTACTTGACACCACTATCTAGCGGTGGAGCTCGTTCATTTTTATTGATAATGAGCACCTTATTGCTTATTGAGCCGGGCTTTTATCGAGCCCACTATTGAGTGTTTTCTGTTGTGGAAAGATATGAGACGACAAATTCAGAACATTACTGATAACCTTTTTTATTGGCCAGTTCTTGTGAGGGTTAATTAGCCTAGGGTTGTTGCTGACCACCATCTATGAAGTTGATAATTGACAATAGTAACAAATATCATTAAAACAATCATTCATTAGTGAGCAATAAGTGTTAAATATCTTTATATTATATACTGTAATACTTTCTTGATGGCCTCTTGTCTTGGTTGTTTAAACATGACATCGTGGGCAGCTATGCTCGATAACAAGCTTGATAAGACCAAAGCTTATTCAATAAATCTGTTATCGGGTTATCGAGCTACCCTTGTTTAGGGCTCCATCCCTACTTGTGACACCTCTTGCAGTGCATTTTTAATAAGTGTAAAACGATGTAAAAGGAAGAAAAAATAAACACTTTGCTGTGGATACAGGAGAGCCGACGTATTGACAGAGCATGGCATCCTTCCATGAAGAACTGTCAAGCTCGATTGCCCTAAGATAGCAGACCTACAAGCTCACAAGGAGGCGTCGCGGATGCAAGTGCAGCACTCGCCTGAGCTTGCAGGTCTGCTATTTTGGGACATTTTAAAAGACGTCATCATTACACACGCTCACAGTCCCTCACGGCAGTGGGGTACTGTGAGTGTGTAAGGAGGAATGACGCCGTCTTTTAATGTTGTCTGCTTTAGTTTAAATGCTAAACTAAAGCAGCAAGCCCCGAGAGGCCGATGTTTACAGTGATTTTAGAAAAGCTTGTTTGTCAGGCCCGACGTTGAGAGGAATGCCTACAAGCCCCTTTAGCTGCCCTGAAATCACGGTAAGCCACTGGCCTCGCGTGGCTTACTGATTGTATAAGACTGTTAACAGAATCAGAATCAGCTTTTTCCAGACCTGTGTAAGTTGGTGGAATAGTTTTTTTAGCTTCATCATTTTTTGCGGTTTTCAGGAAGATAAATAAAAGGAGGGCTGATACCTGATAGGAGGGCTGATACCTGATACCTGCATGCATCCTGGTGTGTGGGCATCCATCACAAGGTCGAGGGCGTCCCACCTGCGTGGACCAAGACGCAGGGGGAGCAGAAAGATGTACCGTTTCTATCACTGGTTATCAAACTTTTCTGGATCAATGCCCACTTAAAACGTCTCAAGAGCATCCGCTCGTCCAAGGATGACTTAGAGCAGTGGTCAAACTTTCAAACTTTGAAATGTGAAGGTCTCCCTTTGATAGTGTAGAAATGGAACTACACTGTCAAAGTTACAGACTTGTAAGGGTCAATTTGGACCCCCATGAAGGAACCTGGAGAGTCCCTGAAATCCACTTTGAGTGAACCCGTGACCTCTAGAGAGATTCTGAAATAAATTGCTGCACACTCTCGTAACTATTGATGAACCATTTCAAACCAAATTTAGTGGGGGGTCCCTTCTTCATCTCTCTCTCAGCTAGGGGGTCCTTGGGCTGAAAAACAAGCTACCAAATCCAAATATCATAATGGGTTATATAAGTACTATGGTAACACTAAACTAAACTGCGACCTAGGGTAGCAATAATGAATAATTCTTCTGCAGTAACTTGAAAAATGCAGCTTTTCCGTCATAATTTAAAGCGCTTGTGTTCTGACATGATTCTATCATGTATATCGTCTCTGTCGGGTGGAAACCTTCTATGTTCCATAAAAATAAAAATAAAGGGATATGCAAAAGTAGCAGATCTAGCTTGTAGGTCTGCTACTTTTGTTAATTTTGTAGAGTAAATGTACTTACAGTTGTTACTTTAAACCACTGGTACTTTTTGCAGCCTCGCTCTTTACTACACAGTCTTATGGACGATATATACAGAGCTTTTCAGGAGACAAGCTTGTTTTACTATGTGGGAAAATGATTCTGATATATGGTAGACACTGGCATTTTGGAAGTAAGGTGTTTATGTAAGGAAGCACGCAGTTTTCAATGCTCACAGTTTTTAGATGCAGGTGCTTTAACCTTGGGTGATTCATCAGTAGCCTACACAAGCAGTGGTGGATAAAACGATGTAGAAATCAGGCCTTTTACAAGTGAAAGGCCTGTATTAAAACTCGAGTTCGAGTAAAAGTACAACAATATTGGTGTAAAACTATAGCCTACTTAAAGTACCAAAAGTATAAATAGTCTTTATTGGGAAAAAGTGCCACAATCTTCAATGAATAAATAAAGAAAAGTACAATAGTTGCCTCAGAAGTATTGAAAATTGCTCTTACTCCAGTAAATCAAAATGACCTCAAAATACTACTTAGTGTACAGTATTTGGGTGATGTTTACACTACAGCGAGAGGTGCAGATCTGCTACTATTAATACTATTGTGTGACGCTGTAGTATGATCAAGTAGGACATTAATTGAACAAAAAATTAGAATATGGACATCTCATGCATGAGGCAGTGAAGTCTTGGAGCATTGGGGGCGGGGGGGGGGGGGGGGTGTGCTGTATGATAATAAATACAGATAGTTTTTTATTCTCTCCACAGGCTACGTTGGAGTTGGCAGAAAAAGTTGGAGTTGGGGGGGTTACTGTGGTGCTCTGGGAAAAGACCATATTGTTTTTTGTAATGAATTCTGCAACCAGACTGATGCATCTCATCTGCAGCTCCCCTAGTTTCACGTCTGTCACCTAACTTGTTACCTGTACAATAGAGGCAAAAAGAGAAATCATCATAGATTATATATCATTATAATAATCTTGTTCTTTCCTGTGGCCCCAGGACAGTTCGAAAAGTACTGTATTTCGTCACTGTCGGGCAGAAACCTTGTATCTCCAAGTTTCACATTTGTTTTGTTCACCAAGTAAAGCCCTGCTTCAACATACAAGGCTGTCGCACAGAAGTAATGTAAACAGCAGATCTACAAGCACACAACGCCTCGCGGTAGATATGCTATTTTCACTAGTTTAGTTCATTTTTTAAATGATTAATACAAAATGAACGGTCTTGGACATACAAGGTTTCCACCCGACAACGACGATTTGTGAACACATACACACACACACACACACACACACACACACACACACATACACACACACACACACACACACACACACACACACACACACACACACACACACACACACACACACACACACACACACACACACACTACTCTCTCCTAGAAGGAGTTCTACGTTCTGTTTGGAATCCAAGAGGCCAACAAGCAGGAAAAGGGCAAAAGTACGCAGACCTGGTGATGGAGAGAAGGAACAACAGACCTGGTGATGGAGAAGGAACAACAGACCTGGTGATGGAGTGAAGGAACAACAGACCTGGTGATGGAGTGAAGGAACAACAGACCTGGTGATGGAGTGAAGGAACAACAGACCTGGTGATGGAGTGAAGGAACAACAGACCTGGTGATGGAGTGAATGAACAACAGACCTGGTGATGGAGGAGGAACAACAGACCTGGTGATGGAGTGAAGGAACAACAGACCTGGTGATGGAGAAGGAACAACAGACCTGGTGATGGAGGAGGAACAACAGACCTGGTGATGGAGTGAAGGAACAACAGACCTGGTGATGGAGAAGGAACAACAGACCTGGTGATGGAGTGAAGGAACAACAGACCTGGTGATGGAGTGAAGGAACAACAGACCTGGTGATGGAGTGAAGGAACAACAGACCTGGTGATGGAGAAGGAACAACAGACCTGGTGATGGAGTGAAGGAACAACAGACCTGGTGATGGAGTGAAGGAACAACAGACCTGGTGATGGAGAAGGAACAACAGACCTGGTGATGGAGTGAAGGAACAACAGACCTGGTGATGGAGTGAAGGAACAACAGACCTGGTGATGGAGTGAAGGAACAACAGACCTGGTGATGGAGTGAAGGAACAACAGACCTGGTGATGGAGTGAAGGAACAACAGACCTGGTGATGGAGAAGGAACAACAGACCTGGTGATGGAGTGAAGGAACAACAGACCTGGTGATGGAGAAGGAACAACAGACCTGGTGATGGAGAAGGAACAACAGACCTGGTGATGGAGTGAAGGAACAACAGACCTGGTGATGGAGAAGGAACAACAGACCTGGTGATGGAGTGAAGGAACAACAGACCTGGTGATGGAGTGAAGGAACAACAGACCTGGTGATGGAGAAGGAACAACAGACCTGGTGATGGAGTGAAGGAACAACAGACCTGGTGATGGAGTGAAGGAACAACAGACCTGGTGATGGAGTGAAGGAACAACAGACCTGGTGATGGAGAAGGAACAACAGACCTGGTGATGGAGTGAAGGAACAACAGACCTGGTGATGGAGTGAAGGAACAACAGACCTGGTGATGGAGTGAAGGAACAACAGACCTGGTGATGGAGTGAAGGAACAACAGACCTGGTGATGGAGTGAAGGAACAACAGACCTGGTGATGGAGAAGGAACAACAGACCTGGTGATGGAGTGAAGGAACAACAGACCTGGTGATGGAGTGAAGGAACAACAGACCTGGTGATGGTGAAGGAACAACAGACCTGGTGATGGAGTGAAGGAACAACAGACCTGGTGATGGAGTGAAGGAACAACAGACCTGGTGATGGTGAAGGAACAACAGACCTGGTGATGGAGAAGGAACAACAGACCTGGTGATGGAGTGAAGGAACAACAGACCTGGTGATGGAGTGAAGGAACAACAGACCTGGTGATGGTGAAGGAACAACAGACCTGGTGATGGAGTGAAGGAACAACAGACCTGGTGATGGAGTGAAGGAACAACAGACCTGGTGATGGAGTGAAGGAACAACAGACCTGGTGATGGAGTGAAGGAACAACAGACCTGGTGATGGAGTGAAGGAACAACAGACCTGGTGATGGAGTGAAGGAACAACAGACCTGGTGATGGAGTGAAGGAACAACAGACCTGGTGATGGAGTGAAGGAACAACAGACCTGGTGATGGAGTGAAGGAACAACAGACCTGGTGATGGAGTGAAGGAACAACAGACCTGGTGATGGAGTGAAGGAACAACAGACCTGGTGATGGAGTGAAGGAACAACAGACCTGGTGATGGAGTGAAGGAACAATGTCTGGAAAGCCCAGTTGAGAAGTTGAGTGCCAGTCATTGCATGGAATCCTCCTTGGAGAAGAAGGTCATTGCATGGAATCCTCCTTGGAGTAGAAGGTCAGCCAGTCATTGCATGGAATCCTCCTTGGAGTAGAAGGTCAGTCATTGCATGGAATCCTCCTTGGAGAAGAAGGTCAGTCATTGCATGGAATCCTCCTTGGAGTAGAAGGTCAGTCATTGCATGGAATCCTCCTTGGAGAAGAAGGCCAGTCATTGCAAGGAATCCTCCTTGGAGAAGAAGGTCAGCCAGTCATTGCATGGAATCCTCCTTGGAGTAGAAGGTCAGTCATTGCATGGAATCCTCCTTGGAGAAGAAGGTCAGCCGTGGCAAAAAACAGCCATAAAACACTCTTGAGGCTGCTGAAAAAGCCTGGCAGTGGCTGTGGATACGAAAGGGTGGCGGTGGTGGTTCACCTGGACACAAGTCGGGGGCTAAAGTGGTGTAAAGTAACTATACTCAAGTAATGTACTTAAGTACAATTCTATTGATCTACAAGCTCAAAATGAGTCGAGCTTGTAAATCTGCTAATTTCTGTTTGAATACATTTGAAAAATTGTGGAAAAATCCTGACATTTTCAATATTTCACAAAAATGTTCAAAAATAGCCAACGTATAAATAGATGAAGGGGTTAAAATGACCCCCAAAAGGCCCCCTGGGTTCCCCAAACCAATGTTAATGTAATACACACACTTTATTCACCAACTCCAGTGGAAGATACTGTAATCTACCAGTAAGACTCCCTAATCGGGAGATAAGCGATCGTCAGGTCGCATACTCAAACTTTAGAAGGCAATTGTAGCCAATCAGGAGGGAATATGAGAAATGGGACAGATCCATGTTGATGAGATGACTTTAGACATACTGTGTACCGCTTTGCATGATTTTAGGGCAAAAATCTGTAGGAGCAGTGTCCAAAAATGTGTTTTGCAAAAATCGGCCTGATGGTGGCGCTAATAGAGGGCCATGTGAGAAATGAGGGATGGATGTGATTTGCCATCCAAGGAGTGTGTGTGCATTGATAAGGCCAACGGTGGTGGAGATATGTAGAGTAGGGCAAAAGTGTGACGTGACGGACAGACTGACAGACTGAGTGACTGACAGCCGGTGGAGCTTTTCATAGTAACTGCGACCTGACAGTCGCAACAACACACTTGCCAAGCTAAAATGACAAAAAGCTCCTCTTTGTCAAGGGGACGAGGATATACAGTATGAAAGATTCAAACAAACAAACTTAATCCAAACAGTCTCATTTTGCAACTAATATTGTTCCTTATCTTCCTCCTCGCTTAAAGCTGAACACGGCTGCTTTGATTGCTCTCTCAGCCACACTTCAAAGCAGGGCTCCAAACCAAAACCCCAAACAACACAATTAGTCAGTCAGGGTTAGGGTTAGGGTTAGGGTTAGGGTTAAAACTATGTTCCAAACCAAAACCCCAAACAACACAATTAGTCAGTCTGGGAAAACTAGGTTCCAAACCAAAACCCCAAACAACACAATTAGTCAGTCTGGGAGAACTAGGTTCCAAACCAAGATGAACAGCAAAGCAGTTAATAGTGGTGGAAAGTACATTTACTCAAGTACTGTACGTATGTACAAATGTGTACAGTAGCCTACTTTTACTTCTACTCCCCTACATCTCAGAGGTAAATGTTGTTCTTTTTACTCCACTACATTTATTTCAAAACACATAGTTACTAGTTACTCTGTACATCTTTATTATTATTACAAAACATACATTAACCAATCCATGAGTTGAATACCTAGAACTTTCGACGTAAAAGACTTATATTTGGATGTTCCTTTTAGGCAGGGTGATTAACTACTGTACTACATTCTTTTAATGTATTGACTATACTTGTTATGTTCTCCACTTTTGTCAAATAAAATAATCAATCAATCAATCAATCAATCAATCAATTCATCCCTATATACTTTGGCTATTTAAAAATATTTGTATACATTTCAGACAATCATGATAACTTGTGAAACCGGACATTCTGCATCAATCAATCAATCAATCTTTATTTGTCACATCACATTACAGGTAATATGGGTGAAATTCTTATTTGTGTAGACCCATCATTGCAGTGAAGAAAAGATAAAAAGCAAGAGCATAGGGGGAAAGGAGACACATAAAGTGCATGATACCACTAATCTGCCTAATAATAAATAAAAGGAATGAGTGCTTGTTAATAAGAGCATACAGTATATATGTGCAAACGACTGTTAAACACAGTACAATCCAATCAGTCTCTGAGGAGGCAAGGATTAGCTCTTATTCAGCCTTCTGCCAACTGATACATAAACACTATTCAGGAGTCTTGTGGTGCTGCTCCCGATGCTCCATGGCAGTCAAACTTGATCTTACCTGATCCCAGACAAGGTCCCTTTTGTTCCATTTGTCTGGTCGTGACAATACAAGGAAAGGCAGACCACACACTGAAGGTACACACACTAAACTAACGTATTTATTAGGAAACTGATGAGCTTTGACAGAAAATAATAAGGTTTATGTGTTAAGTGGTTAAAGGTTGAAGGTTCAGCTTTGTTGTCCTTGCAACAGGATATCAGGTTTGCAGTCACAATAAGCCCAGCATCCACATCACATCCATTAAATAAAACTTAACAATACAAACCAGACTATACAAGATCTCTCTTTTTGTTTTTAATCCTCCCACCGTTCTACTGCAAAATGTTAAACAATGGGCGAGTAAATTGCAGAAACAAAAGGTCATAGTGCACGTTAGACCAATCTCCACAATACAATTAAGAGTAATGTGTTTATGGGCTGTGAGAAAACGTACAGGGAATAAAGAAATGGCTGCATGAGACCTGATGGGAGTTCAAACATTTGTCAGGAAAACAATTATGTTGCTACTGTATATCAGTGTTAATTTCCTCCACTGAAACTATGACGAAAGATGTTTGTCGGCCGATGTTTGTTCCAATTTATGGAATTTCTTCTTTTTTCCTTTGATTTCTTCATGAAATGATTGCAAAAATCTGTGAATTTAGCCACGCCAGGCCGTGTATCCAGAGAGAGAGGGGGGGGGGGGGGCAAACAGATCCAGAAAACGTCTAATTTGGTATAAAAGGCAGTGGATTGCTGATTCCATTTATTCACCATGATGACAGCCTCAACGGCCCCTCTGAGTGCTGCAGCAAAAACATCTACTAAAAATAATTACATGACTAATTGTATCAATTCATTCACTTTGACAGAAAACAAAAACATCTCCTAATTATTTTTTGCCTGCATCGTATTCATTACAAGGGGGGGTTTGTTGGGGCTACTTTAAGTATGACAAGTGCAATTGGTTTTCAGCACACCACACACACACACACACACACACACACACACACACACACAAACAAACACGCTCACGGCGTGCACGCGCTCACACACACGTTTTAACGGTTCGTTCATGTACACGTGAAGGAGAGAACCCGAGGACACGGATGTTAAAGGTGCGGTGAATCACAAAGTCATAGCACGCCATCACGATACAAATAAACATATCTTTTCAACTGGACTCTGATCCAGAAAATAGTCGACAATATGGGGTTATCTTTGTGCCATAATTAATTCGTATTCGTACTTTTCCTTTTTTTTTACTCGTAAACATTTTTACCAAAAAAATTACACGTAAACAAATTAATTTGAAAAATATATCCGTAAAAAAAAAAAAATTCTTACTGTTTTACGAGTTGTTTTTTTGGTTACTTCATCACGAATGCTTTCATCATCTGCACGACTACGAATCTCAGTCAGCAGTTAGGAAACTGCCAAAAATCACATGATCGACAGAGAGCCAATGACGTGAGGCCTGTCCCACTAGCCAATCAAAAGGCTCCGGAGTTGGCATGGTAACCAGCTGTTGCCATGTCTTGTAAAAGTGAGTACTCTGGGCTTTCTTATCCATAACTTTAGCTAATTCCATCACCAGTCCCTATGGAAGTCTAAATGCTCAAAAAATAATACATAAATACTACAATGAAATGAAATAAAATAAATAACAAAATGATATAAATAAAAAATACATAGTTCTATAGATCTAGGCCTAGGGAGTCATCCATATGTTTTCAGATCTATATGCCCATCCCCATGTTCTATTAATAGATCTATGGAGTCATCATATGTTATATTGTACTTATTTTAAATAAAGGGGCCTCGGCATTGGCCGAGGACCCCCCGGGGACCCCCTGGAGCTCCGGGGACCCCCGCGGACCCCCTGGCGCCGACGCAAAGGGGCTCCGAAGGGGGCCAATAATAGGAGCGGCACTTTCATGGGAAATTCGGGACTTTGACCGTGCGGACCCCCTCCATGGGTGACGGGACCGGGGCAAACGTGACAGCGCGACAGTCCTTGACCTTAATTGGTGCAACAGGAAGTGCCCTTCACCGCCTGGTGGCGGCCCCCCGGTACTGCAGCGCACATAAAAACCCATAACTCGGGCTAGGAGTGACCGTTCGAGACGGGACCGGTACCCACACGTCCTGCTCGGGGCCCCGGAGCCGGCCGTGGCGGAGCGCCACCTGGTGGCTGAACGCCGGTACTGCAGGCGGGTAAAAAAGGCCATAACTCTGCCCCTGAGCCACCGGGAGAGACGGGGCCGGCTGCGGGGGGGTCCGCGAGGGGTCCCCCACCCAGGGGAACCCCCGCGTCTCGGACGGACGCTCGGACGGACGGATGCTCGGACGGACGCTCGGACGGACGGACCAAAAAGGCAGTGCCCTTCGCCAAACAGGAAGTGCCTCTATATCTCATGAACCGTTTGTTGTACAGACGCGTGGGTGGCGTCATATGACTTGATTAAGAGTCCTTGACCTTAATTGGTGCAACAGGAAGTGCCCTTCACCAAACAGGAAGTGCCTCTATATCTCATGAACCGTTTGTCGTACAGACGCGTGGGTGGCCTCATATGACTTAATTAGGAGTCCTTGACCTTAATTGGTGCAACAGGAAGTGCCCTTCACCAAACAGGAAGTGCCCCTATATCTCATGAACCGTTTGTCGTACAGACGCGTGGGTGGCGTCATATCACATGATTAAGAGACCTTGACCTTAATTGGTGCAACAGGAAGTGCCCTTCGCCAAACAGGAAGTGCCTCTATATCTCATGAACCGTTTGTCGTACAGACGCGTGGGTGGCCTCATATGACTTGATTAGGAGTCCTTGACCTTAATTGGTGCAACAGGAAGTGCCCTTCGCCAAACAGTAAGTGCCTCTATATCTCATGAACCGTTTGTCGTACAGACGCGTGGGTGGCCTCATATCACTTGATTAGGAGTCCTTAACCTTAATTGGTGCAACAGGAAGTGCCCTTCGCCAAACAGGAAGTGCCTCTATATCTCATGAACCGTTTGTCGTACAGACGCGTGGGTATAGGCTGGGCCTGGCAACTTCAGGGTGGGCACAGGGGGGGGGGGGGGCTCTGAGATTTCTGGATTATTTTGGGTGCAATGAACATTAATTAATAGGCTAATACAAAGCATTGAGTTCTCAACTGCACTTCATCCCAACAACACATGTTCTAAATTAATATAAACTAACTAACACCCCCCCCTCCAAACACACAGTAGCCAAACTGCTGCTAGTGGAAAAGATGCATCATCGGAGCAACAGCTGTAAATTACTGTTCATTTATTCATACTAAGCAAGACGATGTTCATACAAAAACACAACAAAAAACATTTAATGAAAGAGACATGATAAACAAATTAAATTAAAATGGGTGGGCCTGAGTCCACCCAGGTCCACCCCAAACGCCCCTGATTCAATCAGACATCCTGACAAGAAATCACAGAAAAAACTCACTGTGCAAATACTCACACTAAACATGCACCCACTCACGCACACATGGACACACACAGGTATCTCTCTCTCCCTCTCTCTCTCTCTCTCTCTCTCTCTCTCTCTCTCTCTCTCTCTCTCTCTCCCCCCCCCCTACAGAGTGTGAAGGCGATCAGTAGGCTGTGTTCCCAGCCCTGTGATTACATATCATTATCCCCACTATAAGCACAGAATATCATTTCCAAAGAGATTGGCAGCCAGCGGCACCGCAGGGAGTCCCAGTGCAACAGTCATTATCTCAGCGGACAAAACGTGCCTGGACAGCAAAAAGGAACATTTAGTTTAGTGCAGTTTTCCCTCCTTCACTGAAGTCATCCCAAACTTCATTCTCATTCATATGCGACAAAGCCGAGAATATGAATTAGCGTGGCTAATTTGTGACCAGGCGGCTGTCTGACAGAGAGATGGATATTTAGATATGAGGGTCCGTTTGTTCCTCTGAGAAGGTACACTTGTAACCAAATGGACCCTTACTCTATTTGATTACGTTTTATTAGAAAACTGCGTTGCATAACAGTATATTGTAGAAAATGCCCTCCTGCCTAGTTGTGGTAGGAGGAGCCATGCTAATGTGTAGCACACCTGCCATAGAGCGTATTCATTGGTTTTGCACCAATCCGCCTCCTGGTGGCGCTAGAACAGACAGACAGACAGCATGTATTGTAACCTGCAGCCTGCTATAACCTCATCATTCATTCAACCCATCTGTTATGTAAGGCCGCTGTTGTTGGGAGGAAACTTTGTATCATCGTGTGCGTGTGCGCGTGCGCGTGTGTGTGTGTGTGTGTGCGTGTGTGTGTGCGTGCGTGCGTGCGTGTGTGTGTGTGTGTTATTAAAGGGGGGAGGGGGGAACCAGTGAAGCAGGTTAAATCCACCGCAGCAGCAGTCAACCAATGGAGTCCAACGGCACGGATGACTCATCAACCCATTAGCTATACTACTCTTGCACGCACGCACGCACGCACGCACGCACGCACGCACGCACGCACACACACACACACACACACACACACACACACACACACACACACACACACACACACACACACACACACACACACACACACACACACACACACACACACACACACACACACACACACACAGTAACCGGAACACTCAACCCAGAAAACACATACGACTACACTTTATAAGGTTAGGACTACGTTAGGTTTAGGCATAGTTTTACTGAGGTTAAGGTTAGGAATAAAGTTAGGTTTAGGCATAGTTTCACTGAGGTTAAGGTTAGGACTAAGTTAGGTTTAGGCATAGTTTCACTGAGGTTAAGGTTAGGAATAAGGTTAGGTTTAGGCATAAACATTTACTGAGGTTACTTTAAGGAATACCTGGTGGTGAAGTCTGTCCCTCATCTGATAAACAACGTTTAGTAGAAGTGCTGAGGTCCATCCATTCACACAAACACAACCGGCGAGCATAAATAATACATATTTATATTTGTCAGAGTCGCTCACACATGGTAAATGTCACATTCACGGATGATTGTTGTTGAAGGATGTCGAAGCCCCAACATCGGCCGGCGGTGCTGTTCACCGACCACTCCGCTGGAAACTTCAATAACGACAGATCCGCTTCCATTAGCACGTTATCCATTAGCACGTTAGCCACCGCGGTGGAACCGTACCTCGCTAAGACAGCTTTCATATCGAGTCTATCAGGTGGAAACCTCATATCTCTGCTGTCGGGCCGAAACCTCCTAAGGGAGGGGTCGTTTTTTATTGAGGGGTGTTACTGGAGGAAAATAGGGGAGGGTCATGCTATTTCAATTTCAGTCCTAGGGAGGGTCTGCTAATTTCACTTTGAATTCAAGGGAGGGTCTTGCAATTTTTCAAAAGCAAACAATGGCTCCAGAGGTACAGGCACTTATGCAACCATTGTCAACAGCCTTCTGCTTCATTTAATGACAAACCCTGGGTGCCATTAACCTGACTTTCGCCAGATGGTGGCAGCATTGCGTTGCATTGCTTTACCATCTGGGCTCGGTCCGGCAGAGTTGATAACACTCGTAAAGTCCCATGCCGGACCAATCAGCGGCAACTATGGGCGGGCTCTGAGCGGCTCTGAGCCAATAGAGTCTGATTGCAGACCACGTGGAAACCCAGGAGGCAGATTCTGGGTGCAACGTCATGCAGACAGGCCAATATGAGTGGTTGGAGTTGGCACTCCCAGACTGTGACAGAGAGACGGCCATATCCAATCACCTGCTATAGAATTTGAAAAAATGGCCCGCCCCTTACATCGGTTCTGCCGGAGCGAGCCCAGATGGTAAGCAATGCAACGCAATGCTGTCACCCTCTGGCGAAAGTCAGGTTAGGGTGCCATCCCTGGAAATGCCCCACAGTCACTGCAGTTAGTGTGAATGAACTGAAGTGGCTGTGTTTATACTACAATGTATTTTCCTAAAACAATGGAGAGCTGTGTAAGGCAGAAACAATGGTTGTCAGAACTGTATCCCCCCTCCCTAAAGTAAAAAGTGAAAAGGTGCTAAAAAGAATTAACGACCGCTCGTTGAAAATGCGCATTTGACCCAGATTTGACGACAGGCAATCAACAGCACAAAATGAATGGCAGCAGTTACAAGCCTTCTCTGTGTTGTGCACATGTGTCAACTGTTTAATCTGTAACCTAGATGTCAAATAACCTGTTCTCAACCTGTGAGAACTTCTCACCTTTTATGTGATGTCCACGTTGACTTTTACACTAGCAGCACTATAGGCTACTCACTGTGTGTTACTTTAGTTTGGAGGGTGTGTTAGTTTATATTTGGAAATGTGTTTTTGGGATGAAGTGCAGCTGGGATCTCAATGCATTATATTAGCCTATTCATTATTGTTCATTGCTGCTGCCGCCCGCACCCGTTTTTAACCATAAAAAAATCCTAATTATTTACAGTAAAAAAAGAAAGAAAGAAAAAAAATCTCAGTTCTGTTCTCGCCACTGGTTAGGAATATAATAATATAGGTTTTATAGGCATAATTTTACTGTGGTAAATGCCATGTTGTAGGGGAGGGTCAATCTTTTTTATTTTAATGCTTGGGGAGGGTCACTGATTTTTTCCTCAATTGAGAGGGAGGGTCATGGCATTTTATAAAAGGGCTTATACATTTTCTCCAGTAACACCCCTCAATAAAAAACGACCCCTCCCTAACTCCAAAATGTTCATTTTTGGAAAAATGAGCTCAAGTGGAGTTTGGAGGTTTTGACCGAAGGGCTTTTTACTACTTTTCATTGGTTCAATATTATTGCGACCGTAAGGTCGCAGTTTAGTATCAAAACCTCCACCGGCCGTCCGTCACGTCCGTCACGTCACACGTCACACGTCACACCTTTGCCCTGCTCATATCTGGGCTCGTTTGTGTATTGTATGACATCACGCCACATCATCGGCTGAGGACTGTGTGATGTCATCATATCTCCATATATGGAGACATAAGTTGCTCATGCCCAAATATGGGCTGGTGAGGTCAGACTTAGTGTGATGCGTAGGTTATCTCCATATATGGAGATTCAACTTCAATGAGTAACCATGGCAAATCACACCGTACACAAATGACCCTTATATAAGACCGGCATTATCTACCGACAGCTGCTATAAGCCAACCCTGGCGATAAGGTCTGAGTCGAAGAAATGCTTCTTTCCTGGCAAGAATTGCCCCTTTATACTGTAGGGCTCGTTTGTGTATTGTATGACATCACGCCACATCATCGGCTGAGGACTGTGTGATGTCATCATATCTCCATATATGGAGACATAAGTTGCTCATGCCCAAATATGGGCTGGTGAGGTCAGACTTAGTGTGATGCGTAGGTTATCTCCATATTATGGAGATTCAACTTCAATGAGTAACCATGGCAAATCACACCGTACACAAATGACCCTTATATAAGACCGGCATTATCTACCGACAGCTGCTATAAGCCAACCCTGGCGATAAGGTCTGAGTCGAAGAAATGCTTCTTTCCTGGCAAGAATTGCCCCTTTATACTGTAGGGCTCGTTTGTGTATCGTATGACATCACGCCACATCATCGGCTGAGGACTGTGTGATGTCATCATATCTCCATATATGGAGACATAAGTTGCTCATGCCCAAATATGGGCTGGTGAGGTCAGACTTAGTGTGATGCGTAGGTTATCTCCATATATGGAGATTCAACTTCAATGAGTAACCATGGCAAACTGTCAACTGCCCGTATGTCTTGATAATTGGTAAAACAAACTTTTGGCCTATTTGTGGAGATAGTTGGTCGCTTATCTCCCGATTAGGGAGTCTTACTGGTTTTAACCAACACACAGATGTAAAGGGTGTTCAATAGCATATTTATACCCCACAGTACTGGAGAACTCTACGCACCTGTGTCACCTCAAGACCTCAGGAGGGACCCACCCAATACCTCCCCAGAGAAGCCTCTTGTTGGGAAAAAAAAAATAGAGCAGGAGAGGGGAGTTTAGCCTTGGTCAGGAGGAGGAGATGGGCAGTGATTTGGCCACCACTGCCGACCCGGCCATCAGGAGGGTGTTGTGGTTTGCGGGTCGAAACATCACCTATGATCGATGGTTACCACCTGAAGACATCAAATTTTCCTGGCCAAGGCTACATTCACCAAACGTGAATGGAGGAGAAGCATCGTTAGATGTAATTATAATCATAGAACTCTGGGCAACCAGTGACTTCCAGGAAAGTCTGGATGGAAACCGAGGAAGATTGGTGACGCTGGAGAGACAGATGACCACCAGGAAGAGCCTGGCGTGGGTGTATGAGGTTAGCAACCTCATGCACAGCACTCGCGAGAGGGCACCAACTCAAGCTACAGACATTTATTCAGATACCCTCAGAGTCTCCTGAGAGGGGGGGAGTATGTGAGACTCAACAATACAAACATAACGGTAACAGCCCTTAACTAATCACAGCTAACGAGATGGCTCACCTAAACAACATCAGCTGGGGAGAAATTGGAAGTAAAGTGTCACTGCGAGAACATCTGCAGGAACACAAAAGGTAAAAATACATCAAGCCAGGACCAAGTGTGGAGAAGAGGGGTCACAGGTGCAGCGCACAACTTGGTTGGTGAGTTGGTGAGACGAAGGAGAACTCCAGGCAGGAATAACCCCACAGTACTGGAGAACTCTACGCACCTGTGTCACCTCAAGACCTCAGGAGGGACCCACCCAATACCTCCCCAGAGAAGCCTCTTGTTGGGAAAAAAAAATAGAGCAGGAGAGGGGAGTTTAGCCTTGGTCAGGAGGAGGAGATGGGCAGTGATTTGGCCACCACTGCCGACCCGGCCATCAGGAGGGTGTTGTGGTTTGCGGGTCGAAACACCACCTATGATCGATGGTTACTACCTGAAGACATCAAATTTTCCTGGCCAAGGCTACATTCACCAAACGTGAATGGAGGAGAAGCATCGTTAGATGTAATTATAATCATCATGAAAAAAAAAGAGAGGGCCAATCGGGTGGAGTTAGCTGGTTTGGTAGAAAGTGTGGAGTTAGGAGGTTTTGTCCCAAGCACTTTGTACTACTTTCCATTGGTTCAATATTATTTTAACCAACACTCAGATGTAAAGGGTGTTCAATAGCCCTGATTTATGACAAAAAAAAATCAAAAACCTCAAAGATGGAGTTAAGAGGTTTTGGCCAGACAGCGACGATATGTTGTGAAACTGTCACTTTTACGGATTCAAACTCAAAAGTATCAAAAGTAGAAGATCTGCAAGAAGACACACACACACACACACACACACACACACACACACACACACACACACACACACACACACACACACACACACACACACTCACGTTTGGGATTGCTGTGCTTGTGAGGACATGGAGGTTTTAGGACAGCATGCCATGCGGGTGCATAGTATAAAGGCCCTTTCCCACAGGGCGCGATAACGATATGTCGGCGACGGCGATCACATCAATTATGATGGCTTTATCGTTGTGGTGTGGACGCTGCCATCACTTCAATTGGAAATTATATTTTGTATCGTTATCACGCCCAGTGGGAAAGGGCCTTTAATCAACCATAACTCTGACATAAAAAGATGAAGGTTACGTTATAAGTGATCATTTAGAAGTTAAACCTCAATCTAAATTCTAACGATTTTAGTTTTGACCATAAAACATCCATTTCACTTGGGAGCACTAGTAGGAGAGTTGTATTCACAATGGATGGACACAGAACATCCTCCAGGCACAACACAATGCCAAGAAAATAACAGAGAGAGAGAGAGAGAGAGAGAGAGAGAGAGAGAGAGAGAGAGAGAGAGAGAGAGAAAGAGCATTTGAGAGGGACGCGGGTGCATTTGGTTACATCTGTACCCTCTCAGAGTCTAATTACATTCATGTTGTAGCAGTGTGATAACATTGTTATAACTCTTATAGCACTGTTAGGATTTAACTGTGAGAATGCAGAGAGAGTGCATACCTGTGGGGGGGAGGGGGGGGGGGGGTAAAGATAGCTGAGGCAGGTTGAGAAGAGAGAAATAATGGAAGAGAAGAGGCCAGGACCAGGGATGTACAGAGAATGTTAGAGAGGCAGGGGCTGACATTTCTAAAAGGGCCTTAAAAGTTTTGGTGAACATATCGAAAATAGCAGACATCCATTTCTGCTATTCGGTGGGCTATTTTCGATGCTTGATTTCTACACAGAGAGGACAATTATTATTTCAGCATAAGATGCTACATTCGAGAGCGTGTCGCTGTTACTACATGTCATCTTTTCGACACCTGACTCTAAGGGTCGATTCATACCGCTATAAGGAGCCTAACTAATTTCGGTTCGGCACTAGGCAAACCCAAATATGGTTCGCATCCCCCGGTTCGGGGGGGCGTCAACCGACTAAATTCGGCTCTACGGTGCTGACGAAATGTTGTGACCTCCCGACCGTTGGACTGGGAGGCGCGCGCGCGACAGACACAGTGACACACACACACACACACACACACACACACACACACACACACACACACACACACACACACACACACACACACACACACACACACACACACACACCTTTGCTGCGTGTATCGCTAACGCGTCGCCGACCGTTTTAAAGACAAAAGAAGAGCTTAAACACAACTTTGCTTATTGCTATTTGCTAGTGTTCCGTGTTGTGACTGTGTGATGGTGATGACATGCATGCAGCAAGGGAGGCGGCACGTCTATAATGTGAGCTTGTAGATTAAATGTTTTTGACAGAGCTCGATCGAGCGTTTGTGAGTGTGAGAGAGAGAGAGGAGACCCCGCTGGTGCTGCTACTCACTCACTGGACCTCCAGTCATTCAGCGTGCAGCTCGAGGGCAAGTCAAATATATATCCGTCCTGCAATGCTCATTCATCGGCCACAAACGTTGTCATGCCACGGACCTCCAATATTTACAAGCAACTTCGGCACTAGCCGTTAAGAAAGTATGGATGAACTCCCCCCGAACCTAAATAATTTCGGGTCGGGGAGCACTCCCGAACCGAAATTAGTTAGGCTCCTTATAACGGTATGAAACGACCCTAACCTTAACCTCCATGGAGTGAGTCGCTAACCCTCCTGTCAAAATGATGGTCGTTCGAAAGAGCGTGATTTTCCCGCTGCATTCAAGTTCAGGAGAGTTTGGACAAGGCGATTCTATTGAATGCTGCCTTCAGGTATGGCATGGAAAGAGGGGGCATTTGCATTTCTTTCACCATAGTAAAAACTGCATTCATGGTCTGTAGAGGGCACTTTTTACAGACAGCTAAAAGGGCAGGGGCTCAAGCCCCCTTTGATGTCTATGTGTGCACGTGCCTGGGCAAGGGGATGCATGATGGCAACGAGAAAAGAGTGGGATGAGATATTTATGTGGCGAGAGAGAGAGAGAGAGAGAGAGAGAGAGAGAGAGAGAGAGAGAGAGAGAGAGAGAGAGATGAGGGGGTAGGGCAGATAGTCAGAGTGAAAGAGCGAGAGAGGAGTGGGAGGGTGTGGGACAGAGAGAGAGAGAGAGAGAGAAAGAGAGAGAGAGAGAGAGAGAGTGGCAACAAGGGTATACTGTAAGGAGAGAGAGAGAGAGGGAGGGAGAGAGGGGAGAGAGCAGTGTTTATGTAGGAATGTGTCAGAGCTCTCAGTTCATGGGAGATGGGACGGACGGAGAGATCATCACAACAAGAAGAGAGAGAGAGAGAGAGAGAGAGAGAGAGAGAGAGAGAGAGGTGGAGGGAAGGGGAGAGAGAGAGAGAGATGGAGGGAAGGAGAGAGAGAGAGAGAGCATTACCAAGCAACTACAACAACAACAACAATAACAGCAAAGAAAACCCCAAACAATCTGTGCATGTCTCTCTGTCTACTAGTGTGTACAACATGTCACCATCTCTCCTCTAGCAGCAGCTAGCCTAACCCACCTAGCTTACAGGGATAGCACTGCTTTGTACACACACACACACACACATAGCCCTGACTGTCAGCCAGCCAGACAGACAGACAGACAGACAGACAGACAGACAGCTCTGGGGGAAGGAAAAGCAGCGGTTTGTGGCAGCAGGAGCAGCCGTGGGAGAAGCCAGCCTTCCAGTCATCCAGACGTCCAGGTATCCAGCCATTCAGCTATCCAGTCATCCAGTCATCCAGGTATCCAGCCTGCCAGCCAGTCATCCCGGGGCCGTAATGGAGGTAAGTCAGTCTCCTCCTATAAAGTGGATGCCATCATGTTTCAGAGGGCTGAGTGGAGCTGACAGGCAGCAAAGTGATCCTATAGACTCCACTCAACACTCACTGAGTGCTCTGTGACTTAAAGCCATACTGTGTAAGATGACCAACTAGTGGTCATTAGCCCTATAGCAAACCGCGGTCGCGTCCGCGTCTTTCGGACGTTTTTCGTACCTTCAGACCCCCGCGTCTGCCTCCACCTCGCTGAGATCTATCTTTTAAGGGGTCCCTTGTTCCTGTGCGTTCAGTAATTCCAGAGATACGGACTCCTTCACCCTGCCTGGTAGGCGAAATTACCTAGAGAAGGGATGGTACAAGCGGGCGACAACAAATATGGCTGCCATAGCGACCCCACTTCAAGATGCGCTGTGATTGGCCGGCAGTTGTATAACCCTCGCTGTGATTGGCCGGTAGTGTGATGACGCAATTTTGGCGCGAGATCCGGTCCACGGCAAGGATCTCAGTTTACATATAGAGAAGGCTTTACAGGCTGAAATTCACAGCGCGGATCTTCTAAAACTTTTGTGATTTAATAGTTAGGAGAATTTTAAGATTTGTTTTATAAAAAAAGTTACATAGTACAACTTTAACTTAGAGAGGAGAGAGAGAGAGAGAGAGACACCACAGGAGCAGTGAAGCGTTAACTTGTTGGCACAGTTTCTGTGTTTATGTGTGTGTGTGTGTGTGTGTGTGTGTGTGTGTGTGTGTGTGTGTGTGTGTGTGTGTGTGTGTGTGTGTGTGTGTGTGTGTGTGTGTGTGTGTGTGTGTGTGTGTGTTTTCAGTGAGTTCCAGTGTGGCATTGATTGACTTTAGAAGTACCTTTAAAAACACACCTGGGGAGGATGGAGGTTGTTGCAAGGTTTGGTTATTATTTGAGCTCTGTTGTCGTCTCAGAACATGTTTGACATTCTGACATTGTCGTCAAAAAGCTGTAAACTTTTAATCCATAATGTGTGTGTGTGAACGTCAAAGTTTGTGTCGCATCTCTGAGAGAGAGAGAGAGAGAGAGAGAGAGAGGGACGCGTCGCGTCGCGGTGGAGGTTTGTAATTAAAGCATCTCTCCTCTAAAACACTGCCTGCCAATCAACTCCTGTACTCTGAGCAGCTGCAGCCGGCGAGACAAAAGTAGTGTTATCGTTGTGTAGAAATAACAGTGTTCTAGAATAACAAAGAGTTTAAATGTGACTCCCTGCCATAGCAATTTGCGTACAATAAACACCACTGAAACGGCCACCGTTTATATCATAATACATGTTTTATGACTCACAATTAAGTGTCGTCGTCGTGCCCCCTTCTGTAATCACAGAAGTGGCGGCTTGTGCTCTACACGGCTATTTGGTCGTGAGATGTACTATGTGGCGTATAGTACAGTACAGTACAGTACAGTACAGTACAGTACAGTACAGTGCAGTACAGTACAGTACAGTACAGTACAGGACAGTACAGTACAGTACAGTACAGTACAGTACAGTGCAGTACAGTACAGTACAGTACAGGACAGTACAGGACAGTACAGGACAGTACAGTACAGTACACAGTGGTTCTCAACCTTTTCAGGCTGTGACCCCCCAAGCACTTTGAATTGTAGGAGTTGAGGCGTTACATTTGGTTTGACTCGTTCCACAGACAAATATTGTGAAAATAGCTGATCTACAAGCTCACGCCGCCTCCATCAGCTATTTTTTTAAATGTATATACTTATATACTGTTGGTCGATTTGTTTACTGTTGAGTGAGAAAACAAAGTTGCACATGAAGCTAATCACGACCACATGCTGAGAAGGGCAGTGCTGGACGAGGCCTGGCCTGCCTGCCCTACCTGTCCTGTGTGTACAGTATGTGTGTACAGTAACCTGTGTGTACAGTAGCCTACGTGTTGAGACCTACAGCCAGTGTGAATAGCCCTGTTCTAAATAACCAGATGCCACCTGGATCAGGGGGTAAATAAATAGAGGCCACTTGTTGAGGCACGTTCATATTGCGTAAAGTGTGGCGTGATGTCACACTGTGAAACCTAAGGGTGATTTAGACCTGCACCGTAAATAGCTGGTGATGTGCCTGTACAAGCTCACACTGTGTCACAATGCCACGCATTGTGAGCTTGTAGATCTTCTATTCTTTGCTATAGGGTTTATGACCCGGGAACCGGATCCAAACATTTGAGGAACCGGAATCGGTTCCATCACATTGTGGGACCATTTATATATTTTTCCATCTCTCTTTGCTTTTTTAACGAATAAAATCAACATAAACTCATTAACTTCTATAAACACAAAGCTAAACAAAACCTTATTATAACAAGCAAACACAATACAGGGGGTGGCACTCACACCTAACCTAAAATAAAATCACTATGTGCTGAAAATGTACAGGGAACCACTGAGTTTGGTACAGGGTACGCCTGAATTTGACTCAATTGGCTGCAGGTCTGAACACAAACAGAACTGTCTCTCTGGATGGGGGAAGGGGCTGAATGCAAATTGCACAGGTGTATTTATTGGAAGTGAACAGAGATGATTGGTGGACTGAATATCAGAAGGACCAGTGGGATGGTGAGGCGGAGTCGAGGGATGATCATTCACTGATGAGCTGGAGCCGGGTTTGAGGAAAGAGGGAGAATCAGCAGAGGGCGAGAGAAACAGAAAACAAAACATTGCATGCTCTGAGCATCCTGTATACACGTAACAATCCTTTTTTTTATCAAGGTCTTTTTATTATTATTTATTTTTATTCAAAGAACAAACATGAACACACACATCCCCACCCACCCACCCCTCAGACCTGTAACAAAAGAAAAAACACATGGCAAAGACAAGAAAAAGAAAGGAAAACTAAAGTAAAAAAAAAAAACACTATGTTGCAGCTACAGTTTCTGCCTCCATGCTCTCTATAAATGACAGGAAAGGTTGCCAGGCTGTCAAATGTATCAATGGATCCCCGAAGGGAATATCTAATTCTCTCCAACTTAATTAACTGCATAACTTCTCTTATCCAATGTGAATAAGTGGGAGGAAGCGGATCTTTCCATTTAAAAAGTATCAGCCTTCTGGCCAACAATGTACAGAAGACCAAGACATTACCCTTGACATTACTTAGTGACACCTCCGGCGGCATAGTACCAAATATTGCAATATAGGGAGAATATACACGTAACAATCCTGAAGGATCCCAAGCTCCCAACCCGCTAGGCATGGCGCGCAAGCAACCAAGTATAACTCCAAGCCAATACAGCACAGTCAGAGACTCCACAATCCCCACCGTCTTCGAAGCAGTAGGCAGATCGGCGTTAAAAGACGTGACAGCTCTCTCGTCTCTCTGTGGCAGGAACAAAACGAATCTTAAAGAGGCAGCGCTGACTGTACAGGTCAACAAATGTCTGGTTTGTCCCGTCCTGCACCCCCCCCCCCCCCCCCCCCTCACTTATTTTGCCGTTGCCTTAATGTCACCCTGCTGTATTGGAGCTGTCAGCGGCCTGCTAAGGAAGTATAGCTGCTCCCAAAATAACTGTCCCAGATAGAAGGCCTGTTCCTGTAGCATCCTCTCAGTCACTGCAGGCTGCTGCTGCTGCTGCTGGGCTGAGGATGTTCAGACTCTGTATTGCGTCACCGTCGGGCAGAAACCTTGTATCTCCAAGTTTCAAATATCTCTGTTTTTTTGTAAAGCAAAGCCCTGCCTCGTCGTTCCAAGACGCGCAAAACCAGTGAAAATAGCAGATCTGCAAGCACACAACGCCTCGCGGCGCGAGGCGTTGTGTGCTTGCAGATCTGCTATTTTCACTGGTTTAAATCGTTTTCAAAACAATAAATACAAAACGGAAAGTTTTTAGAGAATTCAAGGTTTCCATCCGAGTAAAAATGCTAAAGTTTCAGATCTAGCAAGCTCGAAACGAGGCACGGATGCTTTTGTGTGATACTGTACCGCGATCGAGTGGGCCGGTAATTTACGGAAAAACACAAAAAGTTTACACTAATACGGAGATAAGATGTTTCTGCCCCGACAACGACAAATTGAATAAATAGATGACGAAGTATAAAGGTCTTCAGTCGTTCAACACCTTTGTATCACGTCAAACACTTTTCCTATCGGCTGATTGCCAAGTCACAGGATCGTCATTGTCAAAAAGGTGGACGGCGCAGACAGTTATGAGGGACGACCTACACGGGACATCCTGACACTATACCAGCTGTGCCGAGGCCCTGGGGGGGGGAAGGGGGGGGGGGGGGTGAGCCATTCATTCAGATAGTGCTGTGTGTACAGTAAGGTACTGTACTGTACGTGTAAGCCAGGTCTAGTCTGTGCCGGGAGGAAGGAGAAGAATGAGGGGTTTTCCCAGCTCCGGGGCGGCGGGGCGACGAGGCCCACTGACCCGGCAAGCTGAATACTCTGCGATAAGCCTGTCATTTTGGAGCAAAACCATCCTCCTAATCTCTTGTAGCCATGTGTGTGTGTGTGTGTGTGTGTGTGTGTGTGTGTGTGTGTGTGTGTGTGTGTGTGTGTGTGTGTGTGTGTGTGTGTGTGTGTGTGTGTGTGTGTGTATATGTGTGTGTGTGTGTGTGTGTGTATATGTGTGTGTGTGTGTGTATATATGTGTGTGTGTGTGTGTGTGTGTGTGTGTGTGTGTGTGTGTGTGTGTGTGTGTGTGTGGTTATAAAGAGGGAGAGGACAACACAATGAGCTCAGTTATAAGGAGTGTAGTACAGTATATCATTGCCAGTGGGTCTGGTAGCAGATACTGTCCCCATGTAGAACCGTTTCCAAAGGCCGCTGACCCTGCATGCGGTGCTGCTAAATTGGTCGTTGAAAGCAACCTCTTTATTGATCCTCCTCCCAGCAGGGAGCGCTAGAGGTGCCAGGACCTTCTTTTTTTAAATGCAAAAAAGAATCAAAGCCAATGTACACACACACACACACACACACACGCACACACACACCACACTCCCAAGTTCCGCCATCGATTTTTGACAGTCGATCTGCATTCTATGTGTTAATGGCCTTTTAAGGGTTGGGGGGGGGGGGGGGAGTCTAATGGGAGGCTAGAGACACAGTAGTCTCGCGTGGCCAGACTGTTGCCTAACACGATTTGCTAAAAGCTCCCAGCTTACAGTCTGGGAGACGGAAATACAAACGATGAGTGCGAGATAAAGCGGATGTGATGCAACCACTCCCTTGGTGCAGTAGCAATAACATCCTACTGGAAGCATTAGGCTATGTCTCCTTTCAATATTTTTTGGGGCATTATTTCGTCTTTCTCTGGTGTTGTTGGTGTTACCTCCATGATGTTTTCAAATGTTTTCTTAAACTATACACTATACAAGAATATGCTGCTCGAATGACTATGTCTGTGTTAGTGTGTTTCTGTTATGTTTCCAATGGGACTACAGTTCAGTGCAGCAGTGGCTACTTCCGATACTCGCTGTTCAGGAGCTGTAGTTCCAGACTCTATATAGCATTCAGGAGCTGTAGTTCCAGACTCTATAGCATTCAGGAGCTGTAGTTCCAGACTCTATATAGCATTCAGAGATTGTGGAATAGTTGTCTGGCTACACGAGACTAGAGACAAAGTAACAACTTGAGCGGTGGTCCTCAGCCTTCTCTGGATCGGGGCCTACTTGAAAATCTCAGAAGCGTTGGTGGTCCACCCATCTTAACACCCATCTGTTGGTGGTCCACCCATCTTAACACCCAGCCTGTTGGTGGTCCACCCATCTTAACACCCAGTCTGTTGGTGGTCCACCCATCTTAACACCCAGCCTGTTGGTGGTCCACCCATCTTATCACTGCAGCCTGTTGGTGGTCCACCCATCTTAACACCCAACCTGTTGGTGGTCCACCCATCTTAACACCCAGTCTGTTGGTGGTCCACCCATCTTAACACCTGTTGGTGGTCCACCCATCTTAACACTGCAGCCTGTTGGTGGTCCACCCATCTTAACACCTGTTGGTGGTCCACCCATCTTAACACTGCAGCCTGTTGGTGGTCCACCCATCTTAACACCTGTTGGTGGTCCACCCATCTTAACACCCAGTCTGTTGGTGGTCCACCCATCTTAACACCTGTTGGTGGTCCACCCATCTTAACACCCAGCCTGTTGGTGGTCCACCCATCTTAACACCTGTTGGTGGTCCACCCATCTTAACACCTGTTGGTGGTCCACCCATCTTAACACCCAGCCTGTTGGTGGTCCACCCATCTTAACACCCAGCCTGTTGGTGGTCCACCCATCTTAACACTGCCTGTTGGTGGTCCACCCATCTTAACACTGCCTGTTGGTGGTCCACCCATCTTAACACCCAGCCTGTTGGTGGTCCACCCATCTTAACACCCAGTCTGTTGGTGGTCCACCCATCTTAACACCCAGTCTGTTGGTGGTCCACCCATCTTAACACCCAGTCTGTTGGTGGTCCAACCATCTTAACACCCAGTCTGTTGGTGGTCCACCCATCTTAACACTGCAGCCTGTTGGTGGTCCACCCATCTTAACACTGCAGCCTGTTGGTGGTCCACCCATCTTAACACTGCAGTCTGTTGGTGGTCCACCCATCTTAACACCCAGTCTGTTGGTGGTCCACCCATCTTAACACTGCAGCCTGTTGGTGGTCCACCCATCTTAACACTGCAGCCTGTTGGTGGTCCACCCATCTTAACACTGCAGCCTGCTGGTGGTCCGCCTGCATTTTCAGAGCATGTTTATTTATTTATTTGTTTGTTTGAGTTTTACCCCTTTTTCCTCCCGATTTAGTTCTTGAGCCGATAGTTTCCCTCCCACACATGTCTGTGTTGTCACTGCTGTTGTGTCCTACTGACTCACCTGCCAGTGAGGAGCCCCCACCGGGAGGACATGTATACTGTTGTATCCTACCGACTCACCTGCCAGTGAGGAGCCTCCACCGGGAGGACGTACTGTTGTATCCTACTGACTCACCTGCCAGTGAGGAGCCCCCACCGGGAGGACATGTATACTGTTGTATCCTACTGACTCACCTGCCAGTGAGGAGCCTCCACCGGGAGGACGTACTGTTGTATCCTACCGACTCACCTGCCAGTGAGGAGCCTCCACCGGGAGGACGACCGACTCACCTGCCAGTGAGGAGCCCCCACCGGGAGGACGTACTGTTGTGTCCTACCGACTCACCTGCCAGTGAGGAGGCCCCAACGGGAGGACGTACTGTTGTATCCTACCGACTCACCTGCCAGTGAGGAGCCCCCACCGGGAGGACGTACTGTTGTGTCCTACCGACTCACCTGCCAGTGAGGAGCCCCCACCGGGAGGACGTACTGTTGTATCCTACCGACTCACCTGCCAGTGAGGAGCCCCCACCGGGAGGACGTACTGTTGTATCCTACTGACTCACCTGCCAGTGAGGAGGCCCCAACGGGAGGACGTACTGTTGTATCCTACCGACTCACCTGCCAGTGAGGAGGCCCCAACGGGAGGACGTACTGTTGTATCTTACCGACTCACCTGCCAGTGAGGAGGCCCCACCGGGAGGACGTACTGTTGTATCCTACCGACTCACCTGCCAGTGAGGAGCCCCCACTGGGAGGACGTACTGTTGTATCCTACCGACTCACCTGCCAGTGAGGAGGCCCCAACGGGAGGACGTACTGTTGTATCCTACCGACTCACCTGCCAGTGAGGAGCCCCCACCGGGAGGACGTACTGTTGTGTCCTACCGACTCACCTGCCAGTGAGGAGGCCCCAACGGGAGGACGTAGAGCCATCGTCCTACCAGTGGCGTCAGTTCAGCAAAAGCTAGGGTAAAGATGGGAGTCCTCATGCGTGCGGGTTTTGTCCATTTTCCCCCAGGGTTTCTACGGTATCTTGGGCTGGATATGGCAGCCTGGAAGGTTGTTCAAGTGCAGCTAAACTTAGCATGTTAGTAAACGTTCCACAATTAACAATAATAATGCATTGCACCTGTGCACCTGTGCAGCTGACCTGTGGAACCTGGGAATATACCATTCTGTCAAGATGGGGAGAATATTGACACCCCTGCGTCGTCCTCCTCCTCCTCCTCCCACCCGACTAACCCTGCTGACAGGCTCCGCCCCCAGCCTGTAGGCATGCAGTGACAATTATCAACCTCCCCGCCTGGCTTCCCTCTCCCCGAACACCAGCCGATTTGCGTTTGAGTAGTAGACACTCAACAGAGCCAGATGCACCACAGTTGATTTGAACCCACAACCTCCACAGTGGTGGGCAGGCACAGGTGATATCACAGGTGACATCACCTGTGTAAAAGTCCATATATGGGTATTCCCCAGAATCCCTTTTATGCCCATATATGAAGATCCCTGATGTCATCGATATACATCACTGGCAAGATGGCCAAGCCATGGCCCATTCTGTGTGGCTGGTTCAGATAGGGATCTCCATGTATGGACATAAAAGCGATTGTATGTTTTGATGTCATGGGAACCACTCTCCCTTTTATGCCCATAAATGGATATTCCATCAAATATTAAGGTATCTCAAAAAAACGAACATAATATACACTAGTAAGACGCCTCAAGGCGACATAGGGCGAGGTCGTGCCAATTCTTGGCCATCTGGCCAGTGATGTATATCGGACCAGTTACCCATATATGGAGACCCTTGGTACCCATATATGGAGATCCTTGTACTGTATATGGAGATATGCTGTGAGAGCCCAAACATGCTTACTCAGTTATTCGTTGTGTGAAAGTCCTATGACGTCGTCGTCTATGACATCTGACATCAAACCTTTTTATGCCCATACATGGAGATCCCTGTCTGTAGAACCAGCCGTTAGTGTGGCCGATGTTGCCTCCATATAGTCTTTTCAGCATTATTCTTTGCACCTTATTCAGAGATACAGCCGTTTTTATGTCACAGCATAGAACAGGACAATGGAGAGTAGACCGTACATCACTGTACATCACTGTACATCACTGTACATCACTGTACATCACTGGCGTCGCATGTCATCCTGAGGCGTCTTACTAGTATAATAAATAGGCATTTTGTAACGATATATCATGAACTGATTAAAATCCATTCAAACTGGTGACAATTTAAATCGTGATTAAATCGCAATTTGAACCGCGATGCAAGCAGCAGATAGGGCACGTAAAGAAAATACAGGATCTTTGTACGAGAATTGATTAAAAACGTGTTTTCAGTCATTTGCTACTGTATTAAAAACAGCATAATAGAAAGAGAAAGAATTGCGTGAAAAATCGTATTGTGAACCTAGTATTATTGTATTGTGAGTTGATTGAATTGTTATGCCTAATAATAACTAACCAAGACTGTATAACAACCAATACAATTCAAAATGAGATCTCTGTGCCCCAATTATTAAAAAAAGAAAGAGGCAAAACATTCAAGGGTAGCAGGACGGGCGACATTGACCAAACCTCTAAAAATACACCTGTTCTAAAGCGTTTACTTTTAGACGGAGTCGGGGATAAAAGCCCTGCAAGAAGTAAATATTTTATGACGGAGCAGAGCATCGACCGGCTGATCGAAACCGGCTGATCTGCTCGCTGAACGGAAAAGGAACGTGTGCGTGCGTGCCGTGCGCGGCTGCGCGCCACACATGCACACACGCACGCGCACGTCTTTAAAACGTTTTTTGGCCAGACGCCAAGGTACTTTATTAGCGAGAGACATTGCAGGGAAAAAAAGGAGCTCAGCCATATTGGACAGCCTATAATCCATGTGAAATGCGTGGATACAGCTCAATAAAGGCCCCGTTAAAAAAGGAGGATTCGGACTTTTAACCCCGTGACTTCTATGCGTTCATGAGCCTCACTTTGCCTTCTCATCACGCCGACGTTGTTAAGCCTTCCATTTAAGCCCCATTAAAAAGAAATCTTCTGCAATACGCGCTGAGGGCAGCCGAGGCTATATGCTAAGTACTCCCCCGCTGAGAACGATCCCATTACAACGATTACAATTATATACGTTATATAAGCCCTATTTTATGCTTCAAGCTATTGGAATTGTAGCCGATCTACAAGCTCACAAAAATGCAACTGCAATGCGATCAACAATTTTGAAAGGTTTTTGAATGACAAATGTCACTACTTTTACTTTGGTGCTGTAAGTATGCAGTACGTCGTACATTTGACTCAAGTACATTTTACTGGAGGGCCTTTTACTTCAGAGCATCATCGTGTCTGTCAGGGTGGAAACCTCATATGTCCCAAACCGTTACTCTTCAGCATTCAAATTCAAAAGCAGCAAAGGTAGCAGATCTACAAGTTCGAAGCGTCTGTTGCGTCCTTTCCGAGCTCGCTGTGTGACGCTGCAGTACGATCACGTACCATAGGGGCGATAATTTACGGGGGGGAAAAAACGATAAAATACAAAGAGATAAGAGGTTTCTGCCCGACAACAACAATATCGTCGTTGTCGGTGGAAACCTCGTATCTCCAAGTTTGAAATTTGTATGTTCTTGCAAAGTAAAGCCCTGCTTCATCATACAAGGCCGTCGCACAAAAGTATCGAAAACAGCAGATCTACAAGCACACGGTGCGAGGCGTTGTGTGCTTGAAGATCGGCTGTTTTCACTAGTTTTTGGACATATAAGGTTTTTACCCGACAACGACGATATGATTAATATTTCTACTTTTACTTAAGTTAAAAGAAAACGGCGTACTTCGTTCCCGTGACGACCGCGCGACCGCCGCTCCTTATCGAGGAGGACGCGGCGGCGAGGAGGAGGAGGGCTGATTGTTTTGTTGGACCTCGCCGTGTCTCATTGAGCCACGGAGAACAGGATCCCCGCGCTCGCCGTGTCTCATTGAGCGACGGAGAACAGGATCCCCGCTCCTCTAACAGCCGCAGCCTCTTATCGAAGGACTGACTCCACAAGGCTGACATTTAATTAATGTCTATTATGTCTCCTCTCCTGTCACCACCACCACCCACCCACCGCACCACCCACCCCCCACCCACTGCACCACCCACCACCAACCCTCCACCCACAGCACCACCCACCACCCACAGCACCAACCCCACTCCCATTGCCTACAATTCCCTGAGCCAACCCAGTGTTGGCTCATGAAAACGAGCCCAACAGAAGCGACTGCCAAACCCCATCCTCTGAGTAGGGTCGGTGCGTGCACTCAGCACACCCGGTGCGCTGCGCACTGGATTTCCGAACGACAACGCACCAAGTGCACCGAATAAACGAACAACAACATGGCACACCAGTGCGTTTAGTGTGCATGTGTAATTAGGGTATTTTGGGCTGAATCCATTCCATCCATTAGTTTTCAATTAAAATGACTCCTTGGCCATAAAATAGGCCTAATTGGCTAAGGCTTAGCCAATCATATAATTCGAGTTCACCTGTGTCCTGTTAGTCCCGATGTTTTAAACCCTGTGTTTGAGTGTTCCTTGTCAGATTGCATCATGTTCTCCTGTGTGTCATGATGTGTGCTTACTGCTTACCCACCTGATCTTGAATAATTTTCATGAATTCAAACCCTTCCCCACCAAACCCTTTTTATATTGCCAATATTATGTCTCATGGACACACAAATGTAGGTTTGGCCTATTTTATGGCCAAGGAGTAATTTTAAATGAAAACTAATGGTTGGAATGGATTCAGCAGCCCAAAAATAACCTAATTACTCACGCTCATATTGGACATTTTTTATTTTTCCCCCTTTAATCCCAGACCCTCAGGATACCCCCAAATTTGATTGGCTCCCACAAAGTTTGTCAATTGAGTTGGGTTTGACAAAGTTCAGAGGTGATAGTAGACACCTTTATGAACACATTTGTGAAGAAAGCATTTAGTTCCCAGATTGTCCAGCACTCGGCTAACTTTCCCTCACTAATGTCCAAAACTTTAAACCACAGTCACACTTTTATTTATTTTTTTCAACCTATCTTGGTTTAATTGCTCCCTGCTACAGTCTATGCTCATCATAAGATGACACCATTCCTCTCCATTCACCTTGTTGTAATGGAGTAAAACTGCACCCTGGTTTGCCTCGGAGATGTGGTGGAGGAGTAGAAGTAAAAGTACTGGGAATTGGAAATACTCTGGTAAACTACTCTCTCTTTCTCTGCCTGTCTTTTGTATATATCTGTCGACTGTCAGGCAGAAACCTTGTATGTCCAAGTTTCAAATTTGGATGTGTTTTTTGTAAGGCAAAGCCATGCTTCATTGTACAAGACTAACCTCACGTCACCAGGTATTTGTTTACAACGGGCGGTTTGATCCGGTCTAGGCGGAAACCACAAGCAGAAGAAGCGGCGTCGC
>NC_137832.1:65475259-65512759 GCF_963921795.1 Nannobrachium achirus | reverse complement strand
GAGATAAGCGACCGTAGGTGGCTTATCTCCACAAATAGGGCTAAAATTTGTTTTTCCAAAATCTTCCTGATCCATGTTGATGACATGAGTGTAGACATGCTGTGTAGTGATATTCGTGATTTTAGGGCAAAAACTGTAGGAGCAGTGTCCAAAAATGTGTTTTAAAAATCAGCCTGAAGGTGGCGCTAGAATAGGGCCATGTGAGAAATGAGGGGTGGGGTCTCCGCGTTGCCTTGGCGGACGAATAGGTACCGGCCCCGGCTCTCCCGGACGCTCCTAGCCCGAGTTACGGCATTTTATGTGCGCTGCAGTGGCAGGGGGTCCTCCACTGGGGGCGCCACCACTTTTGCATCCGTTCTGGAGTACCAGGAGTCGGTGGTCCCCGGGAACTCCCCGTGAGCAGCCCCGTTGGGGTGGTCATTTTTGCACATTTGGTCATTTTTTACATCTGGGGGTCCCCCGGGGACCTGGGGGTCCCTGGGGCTCCGGGGGTCCTTGGAGGTTGTAGTTTGGCAGGCAAGGAGTGTGTGTGTAAAATCTGGCATGGATCGGGTCAACGGGTGCGGAGATATAAGCAGGGAAAAAGTGTGACGTGTGACGTGTGAGCACATTTGGTAATTTTTTACATCTGGGGGTCCCCCCAGGGACCTAGGGGTCCCTGGGGCTCCGGGGGTCCTTGGAGGTTGTAGTTTGGCAGTCAAGGAGTGTGTGTGCAAAATTTGGCATGGATGGGGGCAACGGTTGTGGAGATATGAGCAGGGCAAAAGTGTGACGGACTCACTCACTCACTGACAGACAGACAGCCGGTGGAGGTTTTGGTAGTAAATGCGACCTACGGTCGCAATCATTTTGCAATGTAAAAAAAAAATGTATAACAATAATTTGAAAATAGCAGAACTATACCAGCTCACAAAATAGCCGATCTACAAGCTTACAACCTGTCGCTTTGCAATGTGTTGTGAGCTTGTAGATCAGCTATTTTCAACTAGCTAAAGTATATGCAGAATAGAGAAGAAGTGGTTAATTTATGTTTTTTTTTTAATCTACAAAGCAACTAAAGTTTTCAAATAATTGTAGTGGAATAAAAGTACAATATTTGGATCCGAGATGTAGAGGAGTAGAAGTAAAAGTATTGGATATTTGAAATACTCAAGTAAAATACAAATACCTCAAAATTGTACTTAAGTAAATGTACTTAGTTACTTTACTCCACTGGGAACAGGTGGCATCGTACTCGTACAGATGGAGTCTTCATAACGGCGATGTTCAAAACTCTGCACAAAATGAACCACAAACAAAACAAGACCTGACTTATGTCTGACCCACGGCCAAAGAGAGGAAAAAAAGGTAGTCACAATAAAGTAGATAAATGACACACACGTGTTGACATTAGCATAGAGACATCGTGGATCACAGCGGTGCCATCTGGCTCCGTGGCGGCATGGCGGCATGGCGGCATGGCGGCACGGTGTGCCTTAGGGTGTCTTAATGTTACAGTGACAACGGCACCCAATTTCATGGTCAGCGTGTGTGTGGTGTGTGTGTGCGTGCGTGCGTGCGTGCGTGCGTGCGTGCATGCGTGTGTGTGTGTGTGTGTGTGTGTGTGCATGTGCGTGTCTGTGTGCATGTGCGTGTGCGTGTGCGTGTGCGTGCACACTTGTATTAACCAAACCCTCTACTCAACTGTTCTCGGAGAGCTTTTTTCCACTTTACACATAATTTATTCACAGCATGTTATTGTGAGCTTGTAGATCAGATATTTGTACCCTCAGAATATGGATGCATGTTGAGTTCATCTTCAAGTTGTTTGTCTGTTATTTTGTGAGGGGAAAGTTGAGGACAATTAATGTCCCTGGTCCTCTCAAGAGAAATTGTTTTAAACAGATTTTTAGATTCAAGCTCATGGATGTGGTTAAGATTAGGATTGAAGATTTAATAATAATAATAATAATAATAATAATAATAATAGCTCAGATTTATATAGCACTTTTCTAAGTACCCAAAGTCGGAAGGAAACGGAAGGAACTGACTTTATTAACAAACAAACAGAAAGAAATATATAGGTGCTAGATTAAAATCGATTAAGGTTGAGGAGACCATAGCTGGGAAAAGCTATACCGAATAGATGGGTTTTGATTGTGGTTTTGAGGGAAGGGAGGGAGGGAGGGGTGGTCTTTAATATGGTGTTGGGGAGTGCATTCCATGCAGAGGGATGGGCAGCAACAGAGAAAGCCCTCCTCTATATCAGCCCAGGTACGGTGCAGTACTTGGCCTTGGCCTTGGGGGGCTCCATGAGGTGGGCTTCCCTGGACCTGACGGAACAGGGGGAGACCAGTGTTGATTTTGTCGACTAAAATTATGAGGAAAAATGTTCGTCGAGCCCTAACCCTAGGATCCATATTCTGAGAACTTCAGCCAAAAATAGCAGATCTACAAGCTCACAACGCCTCGCGTTGCGAGGCGTTGTGAGCTTGTAGATCGGTTATTTTCAGCAAAGAAGTTTTGTGTAGAGGGGGAAAAGAGCAGACTACTGTAAGTACATAGTGAAAGGTCAAGTTTATTAAGTATTGACAGTTCAAGTGGTTAAATATCTGAAAACTAAAATTGACATGAATCCAAAATACACTGATGATTGTGCTGTCAAACGATGAAACTATATGGAATCTATGAACAGGTTGTGGGGGTCCCTGCTTCATCTCTCTCTCAACTAAGGGGTCCCTGCTTCATCTCTCTCTCAACTAAGGGGTCCCTGCTTCATCTCTCTCTCAACTAAGGGGTTTTAGGGCTTGGGTTAATAATGACAAACTAAATGAGTGTGTGCGCACACGTGCCTAAGTGCATGCATGCTCACGTGTGTGTGTGTGTGTGTGTGTGTGTGTGTGTGTGTGTGTGTGTGTGTGTGTGTGTGTGTGTGTGTGTGTGTGTGTGTGTGTGTGTGTTTGAAAGTATAGAATGCATAATATGTGCTTATATGTGCGTGCATGAGTGCGTATAGTCCGGGGGTGTTGCAGGGGGGGCGTGGGGGTGTTGCAGGGGGGCGTGGGGGGGCGTGGGGGTTGCAGCAGCGCGTGTGCCCTTTTCAGTCCCAGCTGACCTGTGTGACACAAAGCCCTCTGCACAGAGGACCAGATGACACCCTGACACACACACACACACACACACACACACACACACACACACACACACACACACACACACACACACACACACACACACACACACACACACACACACACACACACACACACACACCCCTCTCAGGCCTCTCACCAAAGGTCTTAAATCATGTTGTCGCCTCAAAAGCCTTTCGGGGGTCAAATGATGATCATTTTTTAACTGCTTATTAAAACTTCCAAGGATGAAGTATGATGAAAGTTACACGTTCAACTGGCTCTCACTTTCAACATGCTTTCCTTCCCCAATGAAGCTGACAGATCAGACACATTGTCCTGTCATCATCATGTGAATGGACTGCTTAAAGGACGTACACCATGAAAATTCACTTTTCCTATTTTAAAACCTTTTTTTGGGGTCCCACTAGCACCTTCTATCCTCACAAAGTCCCATTTCAGACCGTTGTGTCTTTCTCTGGTTTTGGGAAGGTGGAGGTTAAAAGTATCCCACGGGTTCTCAAAACAGGCTGTCCAGATTTGCTGCCGATTGTGACGTCTTTTTGGACGTTTTTTTGTTTTTTTTTTGGGGGGGGGGGGGGGGGGGGGGGAGCTGAAAATGCTCTGAGAGCCATTCAAAAATGAGAGGCTCTCTATTCAGGAGTGGTAATTTAGCCTCAAACCTTTTGAAAAACGTTTTTGGGACATAAACAATATGACATAAATACTTTTTAAATGCATGGTGTTTCACCTTTAAAGTCAACCTGGATCGCTGGCCTTCCTGTTCTCACAGGACGGGCCGGTTTGAGGCTTAACTGGATTTAATTGCACTCAGTGATGGAAAACATACTACATTTCTTTACTTAATTAAAAGTATCAGTACTGCAATGTACTGCAAGTAAAAGTCTGGTATAAAAGATTACTTGAGTAAAAGTACAAAAGTATGGGCATCAAAATATACTTAAAGTACCAAAAGTGAAAGTATACTCATTGTGCAGAATGTCCATTTCATGTTCAAAATGTATAAAAAGATATTTTGAAAATAGCTGATCTACAAGCTCACAATGCGTCACATTGAGATGAATTGTGAGCTTGTGGATCGGCTATTTTCAAATGGTCAAAATATATACAGCTGAAGTGGTTAGTGTGTTTTGTAATAATAATCAAAATCTTAAAAGTAACTAGTAACTGAAGTTTTCATATAATTGGAGTAAAAGTACAATATTTTACTCTGGGATGTAATGTAAATACACACGTAAAGTTCAGTACTTGAGTAAATGTACTCAGCTACTTTCCTGCCCTGCAGATATGGTTTCAGTGGGAGGGGTTATGAGTGGCAACCAATCAGATCTGGTTTCAGTTATGAGGGGCAACCAATCGACCTTTTAGAAAGCACTTTGAGAGGAAACAACCTTAACTGCTACATAATGGTGTAATGTAAACTATAATCTAACTGCTACATGATGGTGTAATGTAAACTATAATCTAACTGCTACATGATGGTGTAATGTAAACTATAATCTAACTGGTACATGATGGTGTAATGTAAACTATAATCTAACTGGTACATGATGGTGTATGTAAACTATAATGCAACTGGGATTGATCCCCACATCATGTGGGCCAAGGTCACAGGATAATATTATCATTGTTCCTTTCATCATGAAGAACCCCCCCGTCCAGGGACGTGCAGAGAATGTTAGAGAGGCAGGGGCTGACATTTATAAAAGGGCCTTTTGGTGGAAATATCAAAAATAGCAGACAATTCACCCTTTGTCTTCACAGCCATTGGTTGATGTGTCTTGGTGGGACACTCGGTGGGACACTCCATCCACTACCATTTTAATTCAGTTGCTTCGTATTGTTATTCTGTGTGTTCAATTCTAATTTCAAACTTGGTTTCAGTAAAATGGAGCTGCTCAGTGGCGGTATGGGGCTTTTAAGCCGTGACATCATTTTGTAGTCAGATCTCCAAGCAGATTTATTGTCAATAGAGGGTATGCGCATGCATAAAGTGAATGGCCAATCGAGTGGCAAATCGAGTGGCAAAGTGAGTGGCAAATTGAGTTTAATGTCGTTTAACATTGTTTAATGCAATCCGATAGGACTTTTCTGTGTGGATGTATGGGCTGTCAAGGCCAGAAAGTAGTTTTTTGCCACTCAGTCGGCGTTCCCGCATAACTTCCGGGTATGATGATGATGTCACGCGCATACCCTCTATATCTGTCCCTCGCTATTTCGACAGATCCGAGACAAAAATAACGACTAAAGTATAATTCTACCACTTTCCTTTCAACAACAAAGAGAAGAAAAATTTGGAAATAGTAAAAATAGTAAAAAGATTCGCTTTTTTGGGGGGCAAAAGTTCTCCTCTGCCTACAAAATGATGTCAGACTTAACAGCCCCATGGTGACTCAGCATTTTTTTTTTTTATGTTGGTTGGTCAGTCAGGGACCAATCAGAAAGGTTGAATTCTTTCAACATAAGATGCTGCATTCAAGTTCAGGAGAGTTTGGACAAGGCAATTCTCTTGAATGCTGCCTTCAGGTATGGCATGGAAAGAGGACATTTGTATTTCTTTCACCATAGTAAAAACTGCATTCATGGTCTGGAGAGGACACTTTTTTACAGACGGATAAAAGGACAGGGGCTCAAGCCCCCTTTGATGTCTATGTGTGCACGTGCCTGCCCCCGTCGTGGGGTTGATTCCCACGCAGCGCTCAGCTCCCAGTTGACGGAGGACAGATCTTTTTATATCGGGTCATGTGGTTTGTAACGATATCCTCCCTGGATCAATAATAGTGGCTCCGTCTCCAAAAAAAACATCCCCTCAGACTGTGTTTCTGTCATGGATTTTGACTTACGAGGGAGAAAAACCTTTATCTACAAAAACAAAATGTGTAGGATTTATATTTCTGTTTTGTCAACAACGGCGTTGGGGGGGGTGGGGGGGGGGGGGCAAGGCTCTAGGCGGCTGGATATATCGGGACTCTGGCAGTGTGACTGAGTGTGTGCGTGCGTGTGCGTGCGTGTGTGCGTGCGTGCGTGCGTGTGTGTGTGTGTGTGTGCGTGTGTGTGTGCGTGCGTGCGTGCGTGTGCTTACTATACTTGTGAGCGCAAAGCATAGTCGCATTTGAGAAGTAAACATTTGGGCCCGATTTATCAATCTGGTCGTAAATATAGTGTAAATAAAGTGACTAAATCTGTCTTACCTTCAAAATCCCTTCAAAATCCCAGACAAAAACATTGCTGAATCTGACCTTTAACTTGGGTATTGTCCTAAATCTGACCTTTAACTTGGGAATTGTCCTAAATCCTAAATCCTAAATCCTAAATCCCGGTAAGATCAAAATATGGGTGTAATTTGGTTGTAAAGTGCTTGATGAGTCGGGCCCACAGAGAAACCTATTGTTTTATCATTAAAAGGAGGACTGGTATATTTCTAGAGATAAGTTTAGGATTATATAAATATTCAGGTTATGGTTAGGATAAGAAAGAGGAGGTTATGTTTTAGGGAGTTGTGGGTTCCAGTTTTCCTTATGTCTAAACGTAGTCGCACGGGTGACATCACACACCGAGAACTGTGAAGCTTTGTGAGCTTGTAGATCTGCTATACTTTGTGAGCTTGTAGATCTGCCATACTTTTACGCAATGTCTTCAGTTCTTTTCAGCTATTATCAACGCTGTCCCTAAAAATCTTGTCCTCGCGAGTATAGATAGGCTAATATGGACGTAAGCGCGCACGTGAACAAACAGTGAGAGAGAGAGTGAGGCGCTACGGCGGTAAATCACTATAAAAGCGCAGCACACAAACTCCATACTCCACAGTCCCTCTTATTGTGAGGAGCAGACATTTATTTAACACTCAGATGTTCAGGGAGAATACATCAACCAGCAGGGACAAGAAGAGTCACAGCACAAAGAAGAGGCTGCACTTCAACACACAAAGAGGGAAACCAGAGAGAGAGGCAAGTGGAGACCTTTTTTCACTCCCTCACTCACTCTCTCTCTCTCTCACTCTCACTCTCACTCTCTTAATCTCTCACTCTCTCGCTCCCTCAAAGCCAAAGTGTTGTTTGTTCAGGGAGGGGGGTGCGGGGCAGGGTGCAGGGGGGGGGGGGGGGGGGGGGGGGGGGGGGGGGGGGGGGGAGAGGAGGGAGGGAGGGAGGACAGGATTGATAGAGGGGGAGGGGAGGGGGAGGGGAGGGGAGGGCGGCAGCGAAGGAAAGGGGAGGGGAGGGGAAGGATGAATGGTTATTACACAGTTAGTCGATGGAGAGGCGGGGCGCGGGGTGGGGGGGGGGGGGTGGGGGTGGGGGAGTGGGCGATAGCGGGCCGAGCAGAGGGGAGGACGTGGGGGGAGGGGGGGCGTGGGGGGGGGGGGGCGTAAAGGATCCTTTGTGAAGGAGAGGAGTTAATCACTTGAGCGGCGTGTGCCGCTTCTATGGCGAGCACATGTCCTACACTGGCTCCCTCGGGGTGTGTGTGTGTGTGTGTGTGGGGGGGGGGGGGGGGGGGTGATCTCTCTAAAGCACACACACAGACAGGGGCCGTCACAAGGGGGGGAGTGGAACTGAGTTACTAGGGCCCAAGGTGGAGGGGCCCTTATTTAGTTTATACTTTAGCTATTGAAAAATAGCAGATATACAAGCTCAAGCTATTTTTGAAAAGTCGTGAAAATGTGTGCAAATCTTTGAATATAGTCTATGTAGTTTTAAGCGAACATTTGTAACTCAAATTTTGCTTCGGGGGGTCCCTGGAACTACATATTTTGAGATGGGGTCCGTTGCCAAATACATATAATTTTGGGGGTCCTTCACATGAAAAGGTTTGAGCATCACTGACATAGAAACATGGGTTTTTCAAAAAACCTTAGAAGGATTTGAAATATTCAAAGACTTGCACAAACCTTCACGATTTTTCAAAAATGGCATGCAGATCTACAAGCTCGCAACGCTGTGAGCTTGTATATCTGCTATTTTTCAGTAGTTAAAGCACAAAATAATGCGCGTTCCCGTCTAAATGGTTTAAACCCGCTCCCCCTATGAAGAACATTCATGGGGGGCCCGCAGTGAATCCTTGTACCCAGGGCCCAGAATTTGGTGCGACACCCCTGCACACACACACACACACACACACACACACACACGCGCACACGCACACGCACACGCACACACACACACACACACACACACACACACACACACACACACACACACACACACACACACTCATTTACATGATGTCGGTTATAATGCAAAGCCACAGCCAGGTTTCCCGCTGACTGACTAGAAAGGCAGGCTTTTGGAAGACCCCACGCCCCTCCCTCCCTCCCTCCTCCCTCCCCCCTCCTACCCCCCCTCCTCCAACAGACAGACAACCCAGAGAAGACCCTCCTGGCCCTGGCTGGGGGGGGGGGGGGGGGGGGATATTAGTGTTATGTTTTCACTTCTGCTCCTCCTGGTTCAGTCAGGGACATGAAGCCGCCTCAGACACACACACACGTACACGTCGTACACACACACACACACACACACAGACATACATATAGACCAGAGGCCCTTGTCTTGCTCTAGCCTGTCCCCAGGATCTGGATGGATGGCACCCTGCACGCTGCTGCAGCCTTGCTAGAGATGGGCGATTAGTTTAGCAGCCAGACAGTAAGTAAAATCCATTGTTTTTTATCGCCGTAGAACCTCGTGTCACTATTGAATGCTAATATCTAGGAGTGATGGTTCTGGTTGCAAGAGAGGGAGAGAGAGAGAGAGAGGTATAGAGAGGTATAGATAGAGAGAGAGAGAGAGAGAGAGAGAGAGAGAGGACGTGGACGTGGACGTGGTCGTTGCAACGACCAGGACCCCCCCGACAGATCTGGGCTGTCATCGTCGTCACGACTCACATCAGGTGAAGTTCTGTTTACAACCCAGTAGAGCCATGTGGGATTGCACTGCTCTGCACTTTGCACCAGGCACTAATTCATTCAAGCACATTATGTGCCATTATTCACAGCTTTCAGAAGCTGTACAGCTGTGCACATTTCTTTTTTTTTTAATCCTTTTTTTTCTTCTCCCCCGAATCACAAAGCTTTGTTGTGGTGGTGATGTTTGTGGTCTGGGCTGAGTTGGATGTTTTCCAAGTGGCTGTCAGCGTGCCAAGCTTTTTATGCTTGTGAAGGAAGAAGGCTCCTTGCAATATGAAATGAGTTTGTGTGCCCACACAGTTCTCTCTCTCTCTCTCTCTCTCTCTCTCTCTCTCTCTCTCTCTCTCTCTCTCTCTCTCTCTCTCTCTCTCCCACCGCCGTCACAGATTCACAACAAACAGAAAGGGATAAACATTTCTCCATGGTTCCAGCCTGCCTGCAGCCTCCCTCTGTGATTCTGGAATGACTTTTTTACCTTATTTTTTTACTCCGCCGTGCGACGGTGTGGCGGCTCCAGCTGAGAACAGCGGATCCTCCGTGATGCGTTTTTAAATTGCACACAGTGATGTTTTTGACAGCAAATTGTGATAGTCATAGTCATAGTCTTTTGAATACAATGTCATTTTGTTTTAGTTATAATTTAGTCACCTGAAAAGCTTTAGTTTTAGTCTAATGTTAGTCGACTAAATATTATAAGATTTTAGGCGACTACTGTAAATCTACAGGTGATTTAGTCAACTGAAATGTATCTTGGCAGGCCTTGATGGCATCGTAATGACTGATTTAACACTTGGTTGTGTGCTGAAAATAGCAGATCTACAAGCTCACAATGCATCGCGCTGAACTTGTAGATCTGCTATTTTCAACACGCAACACCTGAGCATGACTCTCCTCTCCACCAGTCCCTCCCTAATGTAGTTTTTTATTTTGCTGACGAAATTGTCAATATATTTAGTCTTAGTTTTAGTCATCACAGCTCAGTTTTTATTTAGTTTTCGTCAGTGAAGAAAACGCAGTGGACACATTTTTTTTGTCTGAGTTTTAGTCTACGAAATCAACACTGCTTGCATATCGTCCGTTTTCCTGAGCGAGACACCGTCATGACGAGCACGACGGAACATAAATTAGACACATCTTATTGGTGCTCACCGCTCAATCTTTCCCGCCGTTCCTTTCTGAGCCCCGTTGCTCCATTTCATTTTGTCGCTGTCGGGCTGAAAACACTTATCTCCATATTCTAACTTCTTGTGGGTTTTAACCGTGAATGAATGCCGTACTTGATCGTACATCGTCACACAAAAGCACCAAAAGCAGCAGATCGACAGGCTCGTAACGCCCGGGATCCTGACGAGTATCAGTTTTGTGCATAAGGAGGTTTTTAGGGACGATTTCGTCACTGTTGTTTCGAGTTTCAAATTTGTTAGTTTTTTTTTGAAAAAATAAAGCCCTGCTTCATCATACAAGACTGTCGCACAAAACTAGTGAAAACAGCCGATCTACAAGCACACAACGCCTCGCACCGCGAGGTGTTGTGTGCGTGTAGATCGTCTATTTTCCCTATTTGATATCATTTTTAAAATGATAAATACAAAACTAACGTTTTCGGACATACAAGTTTTCCACCCGACAACGACGATTTTGCTATCTGCCTGCCTGCGGTCGTTGTCTCTCATTTTCTCCCACCTCCCACTGATCTAGAGTCCCTCGCAGTCAAACATTGCATTTGACTCCATATATTTGACAGACAGACAGGGACCCCCTTGGGCCTCTTCTGCTGCGTCTGACATTATAATGCATGTTGAGTGATGTTCGTTGTGTCTGACACCATGATCTGCATATCATCACTGTCGGGTGAAAACCTTGTATGTCCAAAACCGTTTGTTTTACATTTTTCAAAAGCAGTGAAAACAGCCGATCTACAAGCACACAATGCCTTGCACCGCGAGGCGTTGTGTGCTTGTGTCATATACACTCTTATTGTGTAGTGATGTCTTAGTGTTTCCTCTAGTACCTTGTTCCTGTTGCCTGTTTTGTGACGCCACACTGTGATTAGTTATGTTCTCCACCTGTGTATTGTTAGTCTTCAGCCAATCATGTGTTAGTCTTGTGTCTATTTAAACCTCCCTCTGTTCAGATTATAGTTTGTTGTCATGGTGTGTCCCTGCCCCTGTATGTCCTGCATTAATGCCATCTTCTATCCTGAGTTTGTTAATAAATTATCATCGATCAACTTGAGCTGCCTGCCTGCCTGCATAGTTCTGCACTTGGGTCCAACACTTGTCTCATATGTGACAGCTTGTAGATCTGTTGTTTTCACTACTTTTGTGCGACGGCCTTGTATGATGAAGCAGGGCTTTACTGAAACTTGGAATTACAAGGTTTTGACTCCATGTGTGTTTGACTCCATGTGTGTTTGACTCCATGTGTGTTTGACTCCATGTGTGTTTGACTCCGTGTGTGTTTGACTCCGTGTGTGTTTGACTCCGTGTGTGTTTGACTCCGTGTGTGTTTGACTCCGTGTGTGTTTGACTCCATGTGTGTTTGACTCCATGTCATGTGTGTTTGACTCCATGTGTGTTTGACTCCGTGTGTGTTTGACTCCATGTGTGTTTGACTCCATGTGTGTTTGACTCCGTGTGTGTTTGACTCCGTGTGTGTTTGACTCCATGTGTGTTTGACTCCGTGTGTGTTTGACTCCGTGTGTGTTTGACTCCGTGTGTGTTTGACTCCGTGTGTGTTTGACTCCGTGTGTGTTTGACTCCGTGTGTGTTTGACTCCGTGTGTGTTTGACTCCGTGTGTGTTTGACTCCGTGTGTGTTTGACTCCGTGTGTGTTTGACTCCGTGTGTGTTTGACTCCGTGTGTGCACTTGACACGCAATGCAGTTCACTCCACATACGTGCTTTTGACAGGGGGCCCCAAAGGGCCACAGTGGTCCAACAACCCACCACCCACACACCCATTAGGGGCCCCAAAGGGCCACAGTGGTCCAACAACCCACACACACACACACACACATTAGGCAATTGTTTTACTGAGTTACTAGGGCCCAAGGTGAAGGGGCCTGGAATTATATATATATATATATATAAAATAGCAGATATACAAGCTCTTGTATATCTGCTATTTTTGAAAAGTTGTGAAAGCGTGTGTAAATTTTTGAATATATGTATTTTTTAAGCGAACATTTGTAACTAAAATTTTGCCTCTGGGGGGTCCCTGGAATTATATATTTTGAGATGGGGGTCCCTGACCAAATACATATCATTTTGGGGGTCCTTCACATGAAAAAGTTTGAGCACCAATGACATAGAAACATAGGTTTCTCAAATACTTTTTCACGATTTTTCTAAAGAGCAGATCTACGAGTGCTGCGCTGCGAGCTTGTATATTATCTACTATTTTTCAATAGTTAAAGCAAAAAATTTTAGTGAATCCTTGTACCCAGGGCCCAGAGTTTAGTGTGACACCCCTGCTTGGCGCTCTAGCAGCTCAATGCCAGCTCCAGAACAGAACAATGCCATCATGATGCCATCATGATGCCATCATGATGCCATCATGATGCCATCATGGCACTGACAGCTCAGCAGCGGGTGTGCAAACAGTGATTAGCCACGGATTAGCCTGAAGCTAAGTGTAACCTACAGTACCCACTCTTAAAAACGCCAGCAATTATGGCGGTATATATATGGCTGCGTGGCCCGTGCTTCTGTTGGGGACCATTATACAGTGCTTTTAGGCAGTGGACCAGGTGGTTGAGTTTGGAGCCCTCATCTGTGCTACTTTACTGAACTGTATGGAGAGGACTTCTTTCTCCCCTGTGGGCTGTGGAAGAACATTAACTCGTTAGTCTATAGCATCTGCATGGGTCCTGGTTCCACTTAAAGGAGTAGCTCACCCAAAACAGGACTTATATTCAATCAAATACACACCCCATGAACCTTCAATTCATGGAGAGGGAAACAATTTTACCAGCCTAAACTAAACAGATTCTAAAACTAAGGGAATCATTTTGGAGTTGCACGGCACCTCCAAAATGATTATTAATCCCAGGCTACCAATAAATCAACCTTGCATGAATGAGCCATTGTCACCTTCCTTTTTTAAATACTCAACTGTCGATGTGGGTTTTGTTGATTCCTCACGCCTTCTTTACACACGCTGTGTAAAGACCTGGAGGAGGACATGGCAATGAATGGACACAACAAACATCCTGGCAGTGATGGAAGAAGCATCACATTTTCTACTTAAAGGGGAAGACCACCCATTTTCAATATTGAAATTTCCACACAACTCCTCTAAGGTATATTAATGACACAGTTCAATATTGAAAATGGGTGGTCTTCCCCTTTAAGTAAAAGTATCAATACCCTATGGTAGAAATTGTCTGTTACAAGTACGGTATTCAAAATGTATACTTGAGTAAAAGTACAAAAATCGAAATGTACTTATTTAATTAAAAGTACTCATTGTAAAGAAAGTTCAAACTGTATGAACTATATTTTGTAATTTTGAAAAATAGCCGATCAAAAAACACCCAAAAAACTGTGAAAAATGATGACTCATGACTAAACCATCGTTTTGTGGGGCCATTTCCAGCCCAATTAAAGTTTTTTGTGCAAAACAAATGCTTGCAATGGATTCAGAATCATGACAAACCCCTAGTTAGACCCATCACATCCTACTTAAAGCAGATTTTTTTCCTCCTGTATAGAAAGTCGATGGGAGCCCAACTTGATATGGATAATTATATGGGTAAACTTCAAAATAAAGTTTGGTACCCAAGGCTAAAATCCATTGTTAGGTCCTAAAGAAGCCTAAAAAAAAGTTTGGCGCTTTTATCCGCTTCGTTTCGTTCAGGCTGACCCTACTTGAGCACATACTGTACTTACTGTACTTACTGTACTTTACACCACTGCACCAGAGTAGCAGAGCCAGAAGAACTGTAACTCTTTAAGAAGCAACAAACATCCTTCAGGGTTGTAAGTAAAAAAACAAAACACTCAACTTTCAATCTGTCCATATTTCTTTCAGCATTCATGGTTCAATCTCTTTTGCACAAACAAAACAAAACAAAACAAAACAAAACAATATGAGGAATCAAACAATTTTAGCTCGGCAGGAAATAAACTCAGCTTGTGCTCTGAAAACTTTTAATCTTGCAGTCTCTCTCTCTCTCTCTCTCTCTCTCTCTCTCTCTCTCTCTCTCTCTCTCTCTCTCTCTCTCTCTCTCTCTCTCTCTCTCTCTCGCTCCATGTCAAAATATCTGGTGAATAACAGAGAAGTATTTTATATATAATATCATTCCGGTGCTGTACTACATCGTCGTTGTCGGGTTGGAAACCTTGTATCTCCAAGTTTCAAATGTGTACGTTCTTTCGCAAAGTGAAGCCTTGCTTCATCATACAAGGCCGTCGCACAACAGTAGTGATAACAGCAGATCTACAAGCACACAACGCCTCGCACCGTGAGGCGTTGTGTGCTTGTAGATCGGCTGTTTTCACTAGTTTAAATCATTTCTTAAATGATAAATGCAAAACGAGCGGTTCTGGACATGCAAGGTTTCCGCCCGACAACGAGGATATAACTGCGCCAAGTGTTGAGTAGATTGGAAGCAGCCTAATTACAAGTTTGTTTAGAGGAAGGGCACCCAAAGGGTTACTTGTCAAGATCAACGGCTGTGCCATAAATCTAGACGGAACAAAGCCGGGCGCCGTGCCAACACACAGGGCCTTCTTCTCGCTCTCCTCTCCTCCTCAACACGCAGGGCTTCTCGCTCTCCTCTCCTCCTCACTTTGTTTGTTTTGCAAATGTGAGAACACCTGCTGTGGAGCCGCGCGTTAGGGTTAGGGTAAAGAACAGGGTTAGGGTAAAGAATAGGGTTAGGGTAAAGAACAGGGTTAGGGTAAAGAACAGGGTTAGGGTAAAGAACAGGGTTAGGATAAAGAACAGGGTTAGGGTAAAGAACAGGGTAAAGAACAGGGTTAGGATAAAGAATAGGGTTAGGGTAAAGAACAGGGTTAGGGTAAAGAATAGGGTTAGGGTAAAGAACAGGGTTAGGGTAAAGAACAGGGTTAGGGTAAAGAACAGGGTTAGGGTAAAGAACAGGGTTAGGATAAAGAACAGGGTTAGGGTAAAGAACAGGGTTAGGGTAAAGAACAGGGTTAGGGTAAAGAACAGGGTTAGGGTAAAGAACAGGGTTAGGATAAAGAATAGGGTTAGGGTAAAGAACAGGGTAAAGAACAGGGTTAGGGTAAAGAACAGGGTTAGGGTAAAGAACAGGGTTAGGGTAAAGAATAGGGTTAGGGTAAAGAACAGGGTTAGGGTAAAGAACAGGGTTAGGGTAAAGAACAGGGTTAGGATAAAGAACAGGGTTAGGGTAAAGAACAGGGTTAGGGTAAAGAACAGGGTTAGGATAAAGAACAGGGTTAGGGTAAAGAACAGGGTTAGGGTAAAGAACAGGGTTAGGGTAAAGAACAGGGTTAGGGTAAAGAACAGGGTAAAGAACAGGGTTAGGATAAAGAACAGGGTTAGGATAAAGAACAGGGTTAGGGTAAAGAACAGGGTTAGGGTAAAGAACAGGGTTAGGGTAAAGAACAGGGTTAGGATAAAGAACAGGGTTAGGATAAAGAACAGGGTTAGGGTAAAGAACAGGGTTAGGGTAAAGAACAGGGTTAGGGTAAAGAACAGGGTAAAGAACAGGGTTAGGGTAAAGAACAAGGTTAGGGTAAAGAACAGGGTTAGGGTAAAGAACAGGGTTAGGGTAAAGAACAGGGTTAGGGTAAAGAACAGGGTTAGGGTAAAGAACAGGGTTAGGGTAAAGAACAGGGTTAGGGTAAAGAACAAGGTTAGGGTAAAGAACAAGGTTAGGGTAAAGAACAAGGTTAGGGTAAAGAACAGGGTAAAGAACAGGGTTAGGGTAAAGAACAAGGTTAGGGTAAAGAACAGGGTTAGGGTAAAGAACAGGGTTAGGGTAAAGAACAGGGTTAGGGTAAAGAACAGGGTTAGGGTAAAGAACAGGGTTAGGGTAAAGAACAGGGTTAGGATAAAGAACAGGGTTAGGATAAAGAACAGGGTTAGGGTAAAGAACAGGGTTAGGGTAAAGAACAGGGTTAGGGTAAAGAACAGGGTAAAGAACAGGGTTAGGGTAAAGAACAGGGTTAGGGTAAAGAACAGGGTTAGGATAAAGAACAGGGTTAGGATAAAGAACAGGGTTAGGGTAAAGAACAGGGTTAGGGTAAAGAACAGGGTAAAGAACAGGGTTAGGATAAAGAACAGGGTTAGGGTAAAGAACAGGGTTAGGGTAAAGAACAGGGTAAAGAACAGGGTTAGGATAAAGAACAAGGTTAGGGTAAAGAACAGGGTTAGGGTAAAGAACAGGGTAAAGAACAGGGTTAGGATAAAGAACAAGGTTAGGGTAAAGAACAGGGTTAGGGTAAAGAACAGGGTAAAGAACAGGGTTAGGGTAAAGAACAGGGTTAGGGTAAAGAACAGGGTTAGGGTAAAGAACAGGGTTAGGGTAAAGAACAGGGTAAAGAACAGGGTTAGGGTAAAGAACAGGGTAAAGAACAGGGTTAGGGTAAAGAACAGGATAAAGAACAAGGTTAGGGTAAAGAACAGGGTAAAGAACAGGGTTAGGGTAAAGAACAAGGTTAGGGTAAAGAACAGGGTTAGGGTAAAGAACAGGGTAAAGAACAGGGTTAGGATAAAGAACAGGGTTAGGGTAAAGAACAGGGTTAGGGTAAAGAACAGGGTTAGGGTAAAGAACAGGGTAAAGAACAGGGTTAGGATAAAGAACAAGGTTAGGGTAAAGAACAGGGTAAAGAACAGGGTTAGGGTAAAGAACAGGGTTAGGGTAAAGAACAGGGTTAGGGTAAAGAACAGGGTTAGGATAAAGAACAGGGTTAGGGTAAAGAACAGGGTTAGGGTAAAGAATAGGGTTAGGGTAAAGAACAGGGTTAGGGTAAAGAACAGGGTAAAGAACAGGGTTAGGGTAAAGAACAGGGTTAGGGTAAAGAATAGGGTTAGGGTAAAGAACAGGGTTAGGGTAAAGAACAGGGTTAGGGTAAAGAACAGGGTTAGGGTAAAGAACAGGGTTAGGGTAAAGAACAGGGTTAGGGTAAAGAACAGGGTTAGGATAAAGAATAGGGTTAGGGTAAAGAACAGGGTTAGGGTAAAGAACAGGGTTAGGGTAAAGAACAGGGTTAGGGTAAAGAACAGGGTTAGGGTAAAGAACAGGGTAAAGAACAGGGTTAGGGTAAAGAACAGGGTTAGGGTAAAGAACAGGGTTAGGGTAAAGGACAAGGTTAGGATAAAGAACAGGGTAAAGAACAGGGTTAGGGTAAAGAACAGGGTAAAGAACAGGGTTAGGGTAAAGAACAGGGTTAGGGTAAAGAACAGGGTTAGGGTAAAGAACAGGGTAAAGAACAGGGTTAGGGTAAAGAACAGGGTTAGGGTAAAGAACAGGGTTAGGGTAAAGGACAAGGTTAGGATAAAGAACAGGGTTAGGGTAAAGAACAGGGTTAGGGTAAAGAACAGGGTTAGGGTAAAGGACAAGGTTAGGGTAAAGAACAGGGTTAGGGTAAAGAATAGGGTTAGGGTAAAGAACAGGGTTAGGGTAAAGAACAGGGTTAGGGTAAAGAACAGGGTTAGGGTAAAGAACAGGGTTAGGGTAAAGAACAGGGTAAAGAACAGGGTTAGGGTAAAGAACAGGGTTAGGGTAAAGAACAGGGTTAGGGTAAAGAACAGGGTTAGGGTAAAGAACAGGGTTAGGGTAAAGAACAGGGTTAGGGTAAAGAACAGGGTAAAGAACAGGGTTAGGGTAAAGAACAGGGTTAGGGTAAAGAACAAGGTTTGGGTAAAGAACAGGGTTAGGGTAAAGAATAGGGTTAGGGTAAAGAACAAGGTTAGGGTAAAGAATAGGGTTAGGGTAAAGAACAGGGTTAGGGTAAAGAACAAGGTTAGGGTAAAGAACAAGGTTAGGGTAAAGGACAGGGTTAGGGTAAAGAACAAGGTTAGGGTAAAGAACAAGGTTAGGGTAAAGAACAGGGTTAGGGTAAAGAACAAGGTTAGGGTAAAGAACAAGGTTAGGGTAAAGGACAGGGTTAGGGTAAAGAACAAGGTTAGGGTAAAGAACAGGGTTAGGGTAAAGGACAGGGTTAGGGTAAAGAACAAGGTTAGGGTAAAGAACAGGGTTAGGGTAAAGGACAGGGTTAGGGTAAAGAACAAGGTTAGGGTAAAGAACAGGGTTAGGGTAAAGGACAGGGTTAGGGTAAAGAACAAGGTTAGGGTAAAGAACAGGGTTAGGGTAAAGGACAGGGTTAGGGTAAAGTACAGGGTTAGGGTAAAGAACAGGGTTAGGGTAAAGAACAGGGTTAGGGTAAAGGACAGGGTTAGGGTAAAGAACAAGGTTAGGGTAAAGAACAAGGTTAGGGTAAAGAATAGGGTTAGGGTAAAGAACAGGGTTAGGGTAAAGGACAAGGTTAGGGTAAAGGACAGGGTTAGGGTAAAGAACAAGGTTAGGGTAAAGAACAAGGTTAGGGTAAAGAATAGGGTTAGGGTAAAGAACAGGGTTAGGGTAAAGAACAAGGTTAGGGTAAAGAACAGGGTTAGGGTAAAGAACAGGGTTAGGGTAAAGAACAAGGTTAGGGTAAAGAATAGGGTTAGGGTAAAGAACAAGGTTAGGGTAAAGAACAGGGTTAGGGTAAAGAACAGGGTTAGGGTAAAGGACAGGGTTAGGGTAAAGAACAAGGTTAGGGTAAAGAACAAGGTTAGGGTAAAGAATAGGGTTAGGGTAAAGAACAGGGTTAGGGTAAAGGACAAGGTTAGGGTAAAGAACAGGGTTAGGGTAAAGAACAGGGTTAGGGTAAAGAACAGGGTTAGGGTAAAGGACAAGGTTAGGGTAAAGAACAGGGTTAGGGTAAAGAACAGGGTTAGGGTAAAGAATAGGGTTAGGGTAAAGAACAGGGTTAGGGTAAAGGACAAGGTTAGGGTAAAGAACAGGGTTAGGGTAAAGAACAGGGTTAGGGTAAAGAATAGGGTTAGGGTAAAGAACAGGGTTAGGGTAAAGAACAGGGTTAGGGTAAAGAACAAGGTTAGGGTAAAGAACAGGGTTAGGGTAAAGAACAGGGTTAGGGTAAAGAACAGGGTTAGGGTAAAGAACAAGGTTAGGGTAAAGAACAAGGTTAGGGTAAAGAATAGGGTTAGGGTAAAGAACAGGGTTAGGGTAAAGGACAAGGTTAGGGTAAAGAACAGGGTTAGGGTAAAGAACAGGGTTAGGATAAAGAACAGGGTTAGGGTAAAGAATAGGGTTAGGGTAAAGAACAGGGTTAGGGTAAAGAACAAGGTTAGGGTAAAGAACAGGGTTAGGGTAAAGAACAGGGTTAGGGTAAAGAACAGGGTTAGGGTAAAGAACAAGGTTAGGGTAAAGAACAGGGTTAGGGTAAAGAACAGGGTAAAGAACAGGGTTAGGGTAAAGAACAAGGTTAGGGTAAAGAACAGGGTTAGGGTAAAGAACAGGGTTAGGGTAAAGAACAGGGTTAGGGTAAAGAACAGGGTAAAGAACAGGGTTAGGGTAAAGAACAAGGTTAGGGTAAAGAACAGGGTTAGGGTAAAGAACAGGGTTAGGGTAAAGAACAGGGTTAGGGTAAAGAACAGGGTTAGGGTAAAGAACAGGGTAAAGAACAAGGTTAGGGTAAAGAACAGGGTTAGGGTAAAGAACAGGGTTAGGGTAAAGAACAGGGTTAGGGTAAAGAACAGGGTTAGGGTAAAGAACAGGGTTAGGGTAAAGAACAGGGTTAGGGTAAAGAACAGGGTAAAGAACAGGGTAAAGAACAGGGTTAGGGTAAAGAACACCTGCTGTGGAGCCGCACGTCTGAGATGAACACTAAAGGCCTGCAGGATCCTTTAGGATTACATTTTTTTAATGATTACGTCGGTTCCTTAAACCAGCGGTTTAAGGAACTTCTCCTACGTCTCCTACATAAAAATATAGCATAAAGGTATATATTATTTAAAAAGAATTAAAAAAGAAAGTTCAGAACTTTTCATCAATTAAATATATTGGTGCAAGCTTGCCACCATTGATGTGTGAATGTGGGAGGTGAGGACGCTGGCGTCGTATGTTCGCCGCTTCACTTCCCAATGAATGAATGAATGGACCGTTGTAAAGCACTATAAAAATGCAATCTATTATTATTATTATCATCAATTCGCAGAAAAGGTGTCTTCAAACGGTCTGTAGAAACCAATGGCTTTGTCCGGTCTTTTTACGTTATATGAATAAAACCCATGTTTTCCCCATGCTTTCTCTTTGCAGATGAAGCCAGCAGAGGGCGCTCTGTCCCAGGGCGGGTCATGACTCCAGTCCTCTCCTCCTCCTCGCCACTCGTTGACCGCTGTGTAAACGACCGTCCGCCGTTCCTCCAGCCCCGCCCCGCCCCCCTCCTGGCCGATGCCCTGCGGGATCATGGGTAGTGTAGGCAGCCTCCTGAACGGCAGCAGCCTCAACAGCAAACACTGCCAGGTACTGCATGACCTTTGACCTTTAACTGGCTCCCAGTCAAACACAGTAGATTTCAAGATGCGCTTCAACACCTACTTTTTTTGGACCTTGTAGGTCCAAAACCGTTTGTTTTTGTATTTATCATTTAAAAAATTATTTAAACTAGTGAAAACAGCCAATCTACAAGCACACACCGCCTCACACCGCGAGGCGTTGTGTGCTTGTAGATCGGCTGTTTTCAATACTTTTGTGCGACCGCCTTGTTTGATGATAACCTGACTTGCGTCAGATGGTGGCAGTAGTGCGTAGGCTACCGCTCTACTTTACCATCTGAGATCTCTCGGGCAGACTCGATGTAAGGGGCGGGCCATTTTTTGAAATTCTTTAGCAGGTGATTGGATGTGGCCGTCTCTCTGTCACAGTCTGGGAGTGCCAACTCCAACCACTCATATTGGCCTGTCTGCATCCACGTGGTCTGCAATCAGACTCTATTGGCTCAGAGCCGCTCAGAGCCCGCCCGTAGCTGCCGCTGATTGGTCCGGCCGGGGCTTTACGAGCGTTATCAACTCCCACCGAGAGATCTCAGATGGTAAAGTAGAGCGGTAGCCTACGCACTACTGCCACCATCTGACGCAAGTCAGGTTAGTTTGATGAAGCAGGGCTTTGCTTTGAGAAAATATTTACAAATTTGAATCTTGGAGATACGAGGTTTCTGCCTGACAGTGACGATATTGTGGTCCCAATTCCAGTCAGTTCATCAGTTGTATTAACCCTTGCACTGCCTGGCTGCCCTCAGGCCTCAGAGTGATTAACCGTTTCACTGCCTGGCTGCCCTCAGGCCTCAGAGTGCCCACTGAAGAAGGGCAGCGGCAGCCGCCAGCGGCGGCCGGGCGGACGCAGCCTGGACGCTCTGCTGAAGTACGGCTTCAGCCAGGGGTCCTCCAGCGCGTCCAGCCAGCCCTCCAAGGCCCCGCCCCCCTCCCGCTCAGCACACAGCGACGACTTCTTCTACATCAAGGTGAGTCGGCGCGCCCAAGGAGGACGGGCCTAACAGTGCATGGAGCACGGTAATGCTAATGTCCTCACGGGTTTGCCTGATTCACTGCCTTATTCTGCAAACTAATATTATTATAGTAGTTCTCAAATTGGGGGTTTGGGGACCAACAGGGGTCCTTGAGGGGGAGGGGCAAAATGGTACACATTTGTACACTCTCTGAGTTAAAGGGGGTGCGTGGCCTAAAGCATACCAATCTGCGGTTGAATCCTTGAAACCAAGAAGGTTTGAGAACCACTTGGCCGCCTAATGTATTTGCTGCATGGGACATGGGCCGCCATCTTGAGGCTTATAGTGGGTCTGTAGATCAGCACAAAGTCAGTGAAAACCATGATGAAAATAAGAAATGGATCAGAAATGGATCAGGAGGCCGACTTGCAGAAAACACTACAAAGTTTCCATTGGATCCATCCAGGCCAGGACAACACAAAGTTAAAAAAGCACAACTGGAAGAAAATGCAACAACACAAATTAACATACAGTTAGTGTCAACTTATTATACTCTGCAGGCTCCACCCTTCAATTTCTAATCAACCAACCACAGTAGATTAGCAATCCACCCATGCTCTAATCAATTAGCTATAGGCTGAGGCTCCCCTCAATCAGCTCTTCAGCCACCAATCAATCACCAAACTAACTCAGCTAGGATTCAGCAGGACAGTCTGTTTTCCCTGACAGGGTTCTGAGCCAGAAACAAGATGAGAAGGAAATGACACCAACGTAATGTTCTCTACCCTGCAATCCTTACCCGGCAGATTCATCACATCAGAGTCTATGAGAGCCGGCTGGACAGCTCAAATCTGAACGATAGAGACCTTTATAAAATACTCTGCTCAGGAATATAAAATAATACCTGTCACATTGTTGTCTGCTGTGTTGTTTTTCTGTCTGTACGCTGTATAACTTTATAGAAGCATCTAAAGAGCACAAAGCAGTTTTCTGAACTAGTCCATGTAATACTGCTGTGACAAGAGAGAAAATGTGTCTGTATAAGAGGCTGCTCTGATCTATCACACCAAATATTTTGTCCTTGAAAAAAATACATATTTTTTCTTGAAAGGTGACCCAAAAGCCCAGGTCGGCGCACCGGCGGGCCGGCTCATTGGAGGGCCGTTTGGAGGGAGGCGGGACCGGCAGCGACCACATGGACCTGGCTCCTCCCCCCACCTCAGGGAGAGCAGCAGTGGTGGTAAAAACACTCCCATATTCATACTGCAATGTACAGTAGAACTACAGTATACTCTGTCACAATGTAAACGTCCTGAATTCAATCCTTTTGTAAAAGTACAAAAGAATTGGCATCAATTTTGATGCCAAAAGTAGAAAGTACACGTTGAGCACGTGTTCAAATGTATAAATAATCTTAAGAAAATATCAGGTCTACAAGCTCACAATGCGTCGCGTTGCGACGCACCAAAAAAGCATTGTGAGCTATTTTCAAATGGCCGAAATGTTGATAGGGGTGGTTACTGTATGTTTTGTAATAATCAAATCTAAAAGTAACTAAAGTTGTCAAATAATTGTAGTGGAGTAGAAGTACAGAAAATTGTGAATACTCCAGTAAGGTAAAAAAAAAAAATACCTCAAAATTGTACTTAAGTACAGTACTTGAGTAAATGTACTTAGTCACTTTACAACACTGGAAAAAACGGCAGTTGAGAGGGCAAACACACACACACACACACACACACACACACACACACACGCACACACACACACACACACACACACACACACACACACACACACACACACACACACACACACACACACACACACACACACACACACACACGCATGCACTCACACACACAGTTGTGTTTGTTGTCAGTGTATTGTTAACATAAGAGATAAGATACCAGTAAGACTCCCTAATCGGGAGATAAGCGACCGTAGGTCACATGTATACACAAAGAGTAGGGAGCAGTGTCCCCAAAAAATGTGGACGGATCCATGTTGATGACATGAGTGTAGACATACTGTGTAGCGATTTGCGTGATTTTAGGGCAAAAATTGGAGGAGCAGTGTCCAAAAATGTGCTTTCAAAAATCGGCCTGAAGGTGGCGCTAGAAGAGGGCCATGTGAGAAATGAGGGGTGGGGTCTCTGCGCCGCCGAGGCGGACGAATAGGTACCGGCCCCGGCTCTCCCGGTCGCTCCTTGCCCAAGTTACGGCATTTTATGTGCGCTGCAGTGGCAGGGGGTCCTCCACTGGGGGCGCCACCACTTTTGCATCCGTTCTGGAGCACAAGGAGTCGGTGGTCCCCGGGAATTCCCCGTGAGCAGCCCCGTTGGGGTGGTCATTTGGTCATTTTTGCACATTTGGAAATGTTTTACATCTGGGGGTCCCCCAGGGACCTGGGGGTCCCTGGAGCTCCGGGGGTCCTTGGAGGTTTTAGTTTGGCAGGTAAGGAGTGTGTGTGCAAAATCTGGCATGGATCGGGGCAACGGTTGCGGAGATATGAGCAGGGCAAAAGTGTGACGTGTGACGGACTGACGCACGGACACCTGGTGGAGCTTTCTGTAGTAAGTGCGACCTACGGTCGCAAAAAGTGAATTTATTATTATTTATCGCTGCGGTAGCAGAAATGAAAGAAAACTCTCCACACAATAAACGTAAACAAGAGATAAACGCAGTATAAAGTATGAGGTAAACAAAGAAAAACCTCGATGCAAGAAAGATATATCGCATAAACACACGTATTTCTATCTGCAGAGATTCATCTGTAAAGGCCGGTGGAAGCAGCTCCACTACAGGCAAGTTAACAGGATTTAAAAAAGAAAAAAAACTAAAACCAACTGAAAGAAACAGTAATTGAGATCAAGCGAGCGTTTACAGTTAACATGATGACCGATATACGGTAGATATACAGTAGATATACAGTAGCTTCCAACGCTTAAGCTCCTCTTCATAATAATACGATTATGTTACACCGACTGCACCAGACAATATTTATTTCATTTTCATGTCATTTAATTTCTATATTGAATGTAGTTACAAGCAACTCATTTACATCTGCTGTTGTCCCTGGGAAGGTAGACACAAAAACAAGCACAGGACAGCAAATCGTCTGTCAGGTGGAAAACTTGTACGTCCAAAACCGGCTATCTCCAGATGCTTAACTTAATGTGCAACATTGTTTTCTCTCTCAAAAGTAAACAAAACAACATAACGTTTAAGTGTATAGAGGAGAGAGTATCTGCACATTTCTAAAGTGACAATTTAAGGACTTTTTAACACCTCTAAAATGACAAATTAAACATTAGCCAAATTGTCAAATATTGGAAGCAGAAATTGTGAAAATAGCAGATCTACATGCTCACAACGCCTCGCAATGCCATGTTATACAAAATGTAGTGCCTCAACTCTTAGTGCTTGTCAGGTTGGGGGGGTCCCCAGTTAAAATATTATATTTTGGGGGTCGCAGCCTGAAAAGGTTGAGAACCACTGATCTAGATAGATAGATAGATAGATAGATATATAGATAGATAGATAGATAGATAGATAGATATGCTTAATTTAAATTGTGAAAATAGCCGATCTACAAGCTCAAAACGTGGCGCATCGAGACACGTTATGAGCTTGTACATCTGCTATTTTTGCTACTTTAATGTGGCACTCTCTCAGAAAACATGGAGATATAAGGTTTCTTGCCTGACAACAACGAAATATAAAACAGCACGGTACAATAACAGTCCACCACTGTGAGATTAAAGTATAAACATAAGAACTACAACAATAAGAACAAGGCAATCATTGGCGGTGACACATTTGTGCTGAGTTTAGCCAAAACCTGGAGGCTGCTTTTAATTTAAACATTGCAAAAGCTTCCTGAGGTTCTAATGTTCATCATGGGTATTGAAAAGCACTTCCCTCTATACACACAGAAAAATAATGGTTCTTAAATGGTTCTTTAAAAGGCTTTATGGTTCTTTGAAGAACCATCGCCTACTAAAGAACCATTTTATTTAGCAAATGGTTCTTCAGATTCCTCATATGGTTCTTTGGGATTTAAAAGGTTCTTAGGCCTTTATGGAGGTTACAGTATGTATTTTGCAAATGTAAATTATAACCTACATATTAAAACAATTACAATTGCAGATGCAGACATGGAAAGATTTATAAAAAACAATATCCTATATTAAAATTGTTTTAAAGGAGGACCTTTTAGCCAGCCGGCAGGCTTATCTCTGATGTCACTGACTCAGCCATAACCATGGAACTACACCCAAATATGAAGTGTATCTAACCTAAATGTGTTGTCATGGCATCAGGTGCAAACAAATCAGTCTGCTCCATATAGCCTATGGGTACAAAAGGTAGCATGCCCATATATGGATATGACATCAGGGATATAAAAGGGACTGACAGATACAGAGATCTCCATATGGGCATATCAGTTGGCAACATAAGTGTGAGCATGCCCAAACCATATTATGTGGGGCACAGCAGTGGCGGTCATTTTGCTGTCATAAAGATTTCTGAAAATATGCATATAAATTATTATAAACCTGGAACCAAGACATCCAGTCCTGGTGAATCATGACCATAAAACATCTTATTCTGTCAAAACATATTTGAAAAACACCAAAAATGTTTATTTATTAAATATGTAGGCTAATATAATTCAAATTGTATATCATATAACATAATTTTTCAAATAGGCCTTGAATCAAACTGTGACTGATTTAAACCTGTTGTCCCTTTGGGCATGGCATTACATGTTATTTTCTCTCTCTCTCTCTCTCTCTCTCTCTCTCTCTCTCTCTCTCTCTCTCTCTCTCTCTCTCTCTCTCTCTCTCTCTCTCTCTCTCTCTCTCTCTCTCTCTCTCTCTCTCTCTCTCTCTCTCTCTCTCTGCGCGCACGCACGCACGCACGCACGCACACACACACACACACACACACACACACACACACACACACACACACACACACACACAAGCGGGCCGGCATTATGTCGGCCCCGCCCACTTTTTCCTCCTCTCAGGATAGAGAAGGAAATAAGTGCTGCATCACATCTCCGTTGAAACTGGAGTTTTATTTAGCTATTAGTTTGGCATCTCCATTCTTCAACATTTCCTTCATTCTGGAAGTAAGGTAAGGTTTTTTCGACTTTGAACATGTTTTAGTTGACGATAGAATGTTCCACTGCCATCATAACGTCACGAGCAGTAGTTACATGTGTTTGTTGTGACAGACTGGAGCCAGGGCAGAGGGAAGAGACAACTGTTGATTAGCTGTTAGCTGCAGCTGCTAATTCAATTGACTGTTAGCTGAAAGCTAAGAAGGCATGTATTTGAACATTTGATGTAAACTAGCTTAAAAGTCAAGTTTAGTAAAGTTGTTGAAGGCATTTTGAGTAATGTGTGGTCTGTGTTATTATGACAGGTCAATGTGTTTAAAAAGAGGGGGAAATTGACTCAGTTGAGCTCTGTATTTCTCTGTATCCAGGACGTGTGAATTTGCTGGCAGCAAATGAAGACAAGATGCGTGGGCTGTGAGAAAGCAAAGTAAGTTATCCTGTGGAGTGTGTGTGTGTGTGTGTGTGTGTGTGTGTGTGTGTGTGTGTGTGTGTGTGTGTGTGTGTGTGTGTGTGTGTGTGTGTGTGTGTGTGTGTGTGTGTGTGTGTGTGTGTGTGTGTGTGTGTGTGAGAGAGTGACAATTGCATGTGTGCAATGACACATCCACACAAGATAATGGCGCAAAATAATTAAATGTCAGTAATATGGAAAATTCTGTGTTTTTAGATTATAATTTATGTAGGCCTATGTTTTATATCAATGGTGAAATCGATGTTTGACAAGTATTGGACTAATGTTAAATATAAACATTTTGTTGACCCTACTGTACATTAAACTTCACCACTTTTCAACCTATCTTCATTTAATTGGTCCTCACTAATGTTCATGATAAAATAGCAAAATTCATACAACTCCGTCTACCAGTGACATCATCGATGGGGAATCAAAACAAATAGAAACTAGGCTTTCTATTCTTGAAAAGTTGCAATGTTATAATGGAAGCCATTGTTTTCACTATAATAAAAATATTTAAAAAAAAGAATCTTCCAAACGATGTCATTGGTAGCACTGGGTGAAAAGATAGATTATCGGGCCAGTATACTACATTCTATGACAGTATATTCAGTAAATAAACCGGCATAATCAGAGGTAATCAGCCAGATATTCAGGAGTATTCAGTTCGGTATATAGCCGTTTTGTACCACTACTTAAGTATGCGTGAACCCCTGCTGTGGCTGCTGTCAGAAATCATGGATCAATGGATTTCTGAACTGCCCACAGCCCTCCTATGAGACACAGAGTAGAGACACAATTGCGAGCATTAATGAAGATGGGTTGAGAAGTGGTCGGTCATCATCATCAAAAGTGGTAATTAAGGTTTATGCAGTATAAGATGACTTAAAAGGTAACAGTATACAATTCTGAAGTCAATTTAATTTACATTTTAAAAGAATGAATGCAGCATTTTTTCTTTTTTAAAATCATTTCAAGAGTTGCTGCCGCTGCCAGGAAGGGTTCTGAGGTCAGCACTGTAAGCTGGGACAGGCCACCGCCATCAGCATGTGTCTGCTGCTATTCTATGGTAAGTGGAGGAAGGGGTCACTGTGTCTGCACTGAAATTACTCAGTATTGAAAATGTAACCAAACTAGAGGTTCTGCTAGTATCTAGTAACTAGTAGCAAAGGCCCTCACATTCAGTAGGCTACGCTATCGACTATATATAGCTCTGAACACAGCACCACCAGTTCTTCAGTAAAAGATTGAAGCCAGGTACTTGGAAATATCCTCATCTTTGGTTTTGAACTGCTGTTATTCTGGTTTATCCCCAGCATCATGCAGGCATCATCCTTTTGCACATACTGTCTTTTACCCACAATAATTGTGTGTGTGCATGTGTGTGTTGCAGCCGTATTGGTAGCAGTGACCGTATGGAACCAGAAAGGCAGTCGTCCCTGCTGAGCACGAGAGCTGGGAGGATATCAGACAAAACAACCTTGACTACAACGTTCTGTATACAAAAGGTATTGGCATAAAAGTAAAAATTTCAGAATCATATAAAGTATTTGTATCATGACATTGGATGTTGGATATGGGACACAGACCCCAAAAGGGCTGAGAAACTGCACTAGATGCATTGAAATCAGATTGGAGCAATCTGTTTCCTCAATTGTAATTCTAAGTGTAAACACTAACAGGATAATAAATGCACTAATTGTGCATGCACACATACATCTTTTTGGCCCCAGAAAGAGAAAGTGAACATTTAGAACAGTAAAAGACTAGGAGGTGCTGTTATTCCTATCGTCGATCATCCACACAAACCTACCGCTAACCATTTTCCATTTTGTATGAAAAGGATAGACTTAACTATCTTAAATGTGACTAACTGAACCCCCCCCCCCCCCCCCCCCTTCTTCAGAACGCGTACGACAGTGTCCCCTGTGCTCCAGCCTGTCCCAGTCGTCCACTCATCAAGTCCTCCCATGGCTCCTAGGAGGATGTGCACCCCGCTGGCTTCTCCTGCAGCAGCTTGGGTGCCCTGTACCTCAGCATTCCCCACCACCATCACCACACGGCAAACAGCAGCTGCACTAGTTGTGACGCTGCTTACGACGCCAACGAAACTGGCCACGGCACGAGCGGGGACGTGAACGACGCCGGCTACGTTTATGTCGCCCAGGCAGGACGGCAGTCCCACGTCGACTTCAAGAGCTATGTAGCGCGCACTGCTTCAGCAGTGTTGGGATTGGAAATCTCATCAAAGATGATGCACAACCAACAGTCAGTGACTTATCCCTTCAAGAACTTCCAGTGAACTTGCAGGCTCATTTTAAGAACTTGGAGGTACCCATTGCTGTTGATGAGAAGCTCTGGAAGAGTAAACACATTGTTTTGAACTCTGTCAAGTATGCGGCTGGAGCCTGTATGAGGTGGACTTGCTTTGTATTCTTCTTTTTTACTTGCACAGCACTTAAGAGATTTAAATGTTTTGAAACTGTTGTACTGATGTTGAATTTTGATTAAATGATGATTTGATTAAATTCAAAGACTTATAACTAATCTCGTGTTCATCTTTTCCTACAAATCTGATATATTTTAAAGTGTAGCGAAACATTTATTACCCTAAGAACCACCTAGCTGAAAAAAAACATTTTTTAGCTGAAGAACCATTTTTTTTAGCTGAAGAACCATTAAAAAGTTCATTTTCCAAAAGGTTCTTCAGAGAACCTTTTTTTGAAATGGTTCTTTGAGGAACCAGAAATGGTTCCTCAAAGAACCATTTTTTAATGGTTCTTTGAAGCACCTTTAATGGTTCTTTATCGAACCATTAGAATAAATGGTTCTTTAAAGAACCTTGGTGAAAAAGGTTCTTTGTGGAACCAAAAATGGTTCTTCTATGGAATCGCTCTGAAGAACCATTTTTGGTTCCAGTTGGAACCTTTTTTTTTCTGTGTGTACTTTAACTGAGCAAGCAGCAGACTGACTCTGGGTCACACACACACACACACACACACACACACACACACACACACACACACACACACACACACACACACACACACACACACACACACACACACACACACACACACACACACACACACACACACACACACACACACATACTGTACAGTACACACACAGCAGACTGACCAGAAAGGCTGTGTTTCTGGAGCCCACCCTGCAGTCACCTCTAATAGATCGCTGTTGTTGGGTGGAAACCTTGTATGTCCAAAAACCGTTTTTATTCATCATTAAAAAACAACAATTTAAAATAGTGAAAATAGCCCATAGATCTGCTGTGCAACAGTCTGAAATGATGAAGCAGGGCTTACAAAAAAAAATTAAACTTGGAGATACAAGGTTTCTGCCAGACAGTGACGAGACGCTCCACTGCTACTGGCACTGCTTCTGTTGCAAGACCAGGCATCCAAAAGAAGTGACTGTGAGATTATGAATAACTGTTTTTCGAGCATGAGCTTCTACATTATACTACACCATATGATACAGGCTACAGTAGTACAGTATGCTACTCTATGCTATATACAGCAGTGGTTCTCAAACTTCGGGTGGTTCGGGCATCGAGTACGGATGGCTCCCGAGCATCTTCAGCCGGAGAACCTTGTTGCATGTTCAACTGGGAGGAGAGCAGGAGACCCCCTGGCAGACCAAAGACCAGATGGGGGGGGGGGGGGGGATCCCCCTGGAGGAAGTGGGAAGGGACGTCTGGGGCTCTCTGCTGGAACCGTCCCCCTTCCACCCCAACACTGAGGGTCCCAGGGCCGCACTTTGAGAACCACTGCTATTTATGCCCTGACTCCTAGGTGTCTTCTCTATCTGTATGATGGGAGATACAGATTCTGTATCTCCCATCTTTTGATGCGACGGGTTGTGAGCTTGTAGGTCGACTATTTTTGGCTACCAAGTATAGGGTGGTTATAGTGGTTCAATTGCAATTATGTGATCATGCGTGCGTAGGCTTTATGACTTGTGGAAGTCAGGGTGTCATATAAAGACATTTATGCATGAAAGGCATACATTTTATGCATATCGTCATTGTCGGGTGGAAACCTTGTTTGTCCAAAACTGTTTGTTTTGTATTTATCAATTAAAAAATGTACTAAACTAGTGAAAACAGCCGATCTACAAGCACACAACGCCTCGCACCATGAGGCGTTGTGTGCTTGTGTGCTGGGAGGCGTTGTGTGCTTGTGTGCTGTTTTCACTACTTTTGTGTGACAGCCTTGTATGATGAAGCAGGGCTTTACTTTGCGAAAAGAATTACAAATTTGAAACTTGGAGATACGAGGTTTCTGCCCGTCAGTGACGATATGCATAAATATGCACAGGGCTCAAAGAGTCATAGTGAGACCCTGGTCATTGAACGTCTCTTTATCACATCCATGATGTGACTTACAGATCCAACATGAAGCGGTCACTGAAAGTGGGGCGACCCGCTAACATTGTCCAACGGCGCGAGACTGAGGATGTGATAATAATGAGATTCTGTAAAGACATGGCAGCCTACAAACTGACTCTCTGGGTCACACACACACACACACAACACACACACACACACACACACACACACACACACACACACACACACACACACACACACACACACATACCGTACAGTACATGCATGTCATGGGTCATGGGTTTTTACTACGGAAGAACACTCACATGCAGGCAGCAAGCCGTTCGCCCGCTGAAATGAGGCCAATGTGGAAGTACTGAAAAATTTGCCACAAATTGCAACACTACCTCCCATAGGCAGCCAATGCATCAAAATAGTCTTTTGCTTTCTGATTGTATTAAATGACGTCAAACTCACCAATCTGTATGGAAAGCTTGGAGTATCCTCTTTCTATCTGCAAAGTGTTTGTTTCAGAAAAACCCAGCGTAGACATGTTAAGAGTTACTATCTGTCGATAGATCCGAGCAGACATGTTTTTTTTCTTCTAAGTGTTGAACTTGAAGCGCTCGTCTTCTATAACACAACGTCCCGCTGCGTCCTGCATTATGTGACATTTAGAACCAGCTGGTACACAGGGACCGTTGAGTGATTTTTCACGAGTGCTTCCAAACTCCAGCACTTAGAAAAAATAATCACCTGAACTGAATTTCTTAATAGAAAGTAGCTCATAACATGTTTACTCTACGCTGGGTTTTTATGAAACAAACACTTTGCAGATAAAAAGAGGAACCTTCAAGCTTTCCATACAGCCCCAATATGGTGAGTTTGACGTTTAATAAAATTCAGATAGCAAAAAACAGTTTTGATGCTTTGGCTGCTATGGGAGGTATTGCAACACTAGATTCAACCTATTAAAAAAAAATCTAGTGTTGCAATTTGCGGCTACTGAAAAATGCTGGCGGTTTTCTTACTCATGGTGCATAGTCCCCGACTAGTCAGGAGAATTCTCCTGTGTAGATCACTGCCTTTCTTCTCTTACCTTTTAATGGTCGCCAGAATATCCATCGTGCACGATCCTGTCTGAACCAGCCACACCACTGCGATGTCACCTGTTTATGCCCATATATGGAGTTCACTGTGATGTCACAGTGATGTGTCAGGGAACCACAGTGTCAGGCTTTATCCCTGCTCTGAGTATCTGACATCACTGTGATGTCACCTGTGATGTCACCTGTGATGTCACAGTGATGTGTCAGGGGAACCATAGTGTCAGACGTTACCCGTACAGACGGATACGGACAAGCTGTGCTGGTTCTGACAGATTAATTCATCTTCCTCTGCAACGTTTTTACCTTCATTTAAATTGTACATGCGATCATCTGTTCTTCAGTTCGGCCCACGTTAAAGAGAAGCTTGTTTTGACCAAAAAACGTATCTGGGAAAAGAATCCGAGATAAATCTAAATCTGATAACACGGAGCCGGGTGTAGCGGAAATTTCCGGTTGTATTCTGTTCTGTGATCTGTAGTGCTGGGATCACTCACAGGTTAGGGTTAGGGGAGAGCAGCCGGCATCAAGAGTAAAACACTGAAAAAGACGCCGGATTTTGTCATCTTGGCGGTGAATGCGTTAAAAATTATCATCCAACTGTCATAAAAGTGGGGGCCGACCTGCTAACGTTGTCCAGCGGTGCATGACTGTAATAAACACAGTCTGTAAGACATGACAGCCACATAATGAGATTCTGAGGAACACATACACATACACACACACACACATACACATACACACACACCACACATACACATACACATACACACACACACACACACACACACCACACACACACACACACACATACACATACACATACACACACACACACACACACACACACACACACACACACATACACATACACACACACACATACACATACACATACACATACACATACACACACACACACACATGCATGTCATGGGTCATGGCTTTTTACTATGCTACACTGGACATGGGAAGATTATGTTGCTCGCTACACTATTAATATGCTTTGAATATCTCATATGTTTTTGAACGGAGTAATGCTATCGCATCGTGAGCTTGTAGCTACCTGTGGGTCGGGAACCCCCAGATGACCGTGAGGTGACAATTTAAGTAGGGGGGGGGGGGGGGGGGAGAGAACTATAGGCATCAAAAGTAATCGATGTAGAAATGTTACAAGTAAAAGTCCACTATTCAAAATGTACTTGAGTGAAAGTACAAAGTAGTGGTATCAAAACGTACTTAAAGTACCAAAAGTAAAAGTACTAATTTTGCAGAAACGACCCATTTCAAGTTTTCAATGTATAAAAAATCTTTTGAAAATAGCAGATCTACAAGCTCACAATGGTCGCATCGATGCAACTTATGGTGAGCTTGTCAACATCCAAGTTTTACTATTCAGCTCCTCGCTAGATTAACTAGAAATGCACTGAATTGGATGGAGACAGAGATGAAACAGAAGATAAGTCGACAGTGTCCAAAACTTTACATTTTCCCAGGATTCAAATTAAATCAGCAAAAGCCTTACAAGCTCGAGCTTGTAGATCTGCTACTTCTGATGCTTTTGTGTGACGTTGTAGAGTAGTATGATCAAGTAGGGCATTCATTAAAACAATAATAAAATAACATGGAGATAAGAGGTTTCATATGAAGTCAGTGTGTTGGAATGAATGCTGAACCGACAACAAGATGGAACCACAAGCACTTCAACTCCACATTATTAATGTCAGAGAGAGAGAGAGGACATTCATCAGCCAGCAGACAGGCAGCGCATGGGGGGGGGGGGGGGGGGGGGGGGGAGGGAGAGGAGAGGAGAGGAGAGGAGAGGAGAGGAGAGAAGAGAAGGGGGGGAGAGGTGGACGGGAGGGGGGGAGAGGAGAGAAGAGAAGGGGGGGAGGGGAGGTACAGATTGCTGGTGACGTTCCTGGATGGCACAGAAGACGGGACGTGAAACTACAAGTTCATCTTTTAAATGACTCCTCTCTCATCAGCCTTGTGAATTTTCCTTTGCTGTCCTGGTGGAAACCTTGTATCCAGTATGTCCAAACCCCTTCCTTTTTTATTAAATTAAACATTTTAACACTAGTTCTTATTGCCGTCCACATGTCAGCTCGTGCTCGTCATGAAAGGGTTAACTACATACTGCCGTTGGACATGTCAGCTCGTCAAACTTACTGTAAATACAGTAAGTTGTTTAGCCTTACCTGGTCTGGTCTGTCCATTGTGCATCATAATGTCCGCCATTTGTTTACAGCGCACGTTGGCTGCATGCCAAATGAAGCTCCTCCATAGAAATCCATTGATCTTGCAATAAGAAACTTCATTTACTCGAAAAAATACATTTTGATCCCAAAGCTGGCATTTTTCACGGAAAATAGGGCTGGCATGATGGCTTTTCTACTGCTTGTTGTTTTGACACCCTGCTTCCAAACTGGTTCCGGGTCGAGGTTGAAAAAAAAGTAAAGTGACCAAAAAATCAGCTCAATTTCGCCCGGCCCTTCAAAATAAGAGCGGAGGCCTATGGGAGGAAGTTCCGGCAGTTTGCATCCCTTTCATCCCTTCAAAGTAATGTCATTAAAAGTGTTGGAAATGGCCGATCTTCAAGCCCACAAGGTGAGCTTGAAGATCATCTATTTTCACTACTTTTATCCCACATTATTGTTGACTGGCAGGGATTACTCAAATGAAATGAATGACTTGATGACCATAACTATGAAGCAACGGCCTCGTGCTGGGACACTGGAACCTCCTAGATGACCTTAACTATGAAGCATGGCCTCGTGCTGGGACACTGGAAACTCCTCTTGATGACCATAACTATGAAGCAACGGCCTCGTGCTGAATGACTTGATGACCATAACTATGAAGCAACGGCCTCGTGCTGGGACACTGGAAACTATGAAGCAACGGCCTCGTGCCTGGGACACTGGAAACTCTTGATGACCATAACTATGAAGCAACGGCCTCGTGCTGGGACACTGGAAACTCCTCTTGATGACCATAACTATGAAGCAACGGCCTCGTGCTGGACTTGATGACCATAACTATGAAGCAACGGCCTCGTGCTGAATGACTTGATGACCATAACTATGAAGCAACGGCCCTCAGTGCTGAATGACTTGATGACCATAACTATGAAGCAACGGCCTCGTGCTGAATGACTTGATGACCATAACTATGAAGCAACGGCCTCGTGCTGAATGACTTGATGACCATAACTATGAAGCAACGGCCTCGTGCTGGGACACTGGAAACTATATATATATATATAACTATGAAGCAACGGCCTCGTGCTGGGACACTGGAAACTCCTAGATGACCATAACTATGAAGCAACGGCCTCGTGCTGGGACACTGGAACCTCCTATAGATAAACTCTTTCTGTCGTTCGTCCCTCTCTCCCTCTCCTTCTCTCTCTCTCTCTCTCTCTCTCTCTCTCTCTCTACTCTCTCTCTCTCTCTCTCTCTCTCTCTCTCTCTCTCTCTCCCTCTCTCTCTCTCTCTCTCTCTCTCTCTCTCTCTCTCATCTGTTACTGACCAGTCTGCAGTCGTCCGTCCCACCGCCTTCAGGCCCGTCCTTCCCAGGAGCACGTCCTCCCCCGGGGCCACGGCGGGGGGCCCCTGGTCCACCCCCGGGGCCACGGCGGGGGGCCCCTGGTCCTCCCCCGGGCCCACGGCGGGGGGCCCCTGCTCCTCCCCCGGGGCCACGGCGGGGGGCCCCTGGTCCTCCCCCGGGGCCACGGCGGGGGGCCCCAGCAGCTTGGACCACTTCCTGGGCCCCCTGGAGAGGGCCAGGGGCCCCGCCGACATCTACGCACACAATTTGAAGCAAGACACCTTGTCAGGTAGCCTGGCGTTGCTCATACTAATTCCTCACTGCATATCGGATTTTTTCTGTTCTCACGAGCATAATTTTCATTTCCAAGGGGTGGGTTAAAAAATGGCTCGGGACACGATTGGTCAGACCAGAACAATGCTGGGCCCTGATTGGTTCCCCCAAGTTTTGGGGGGAGAGGAAATGGATTCACAATTAAGCAGGGCCAGACCCATATTCACCAAGGGCAAGTTGTTTTGCCCAGGCAGATTGGTCTGGTTCCAGGCTACTTCTCATGTGCTTACATGGGCCGTTTTAACTACTCTAACCCCAGGCGTCCCGATTCTGGGCACATAATAACATCCAGCGAACATTATAGGCTCTGTGCATAACTTCATCGTCCTGGGTTTCTGGGAAGGTGGCGTGGTATACCCATTTCCATTTCAAGGTTCATTTTCCCAATATTTGATTGGCTTCCGTAGCAAATTTATACAGGAAACACATTATGAAGGTACCATCGTGTTTTATACAGGAAACACATATGAAGGTACCATTGTGTTTTATACAGGAAACACATGAAGGTAAATCTACTGCCGAGCCAATCAAATGAAGCTTCATTATGGGAACAGGAAACAAACTTGTGGAAACCCGGGACTACGATATACATCCCTCAACCCACAGGCTGAGAATCACTGGCATACAACAACAACAACATATATTGGATTTACGGGTTTAAGTGGGCATCATGCGATATACAGTATGTGCTGTGTGTCTGTTTGTCTTTGTTGACATTAACAGCAACGCGCCTCCTGGCCTCATCACACTTTAACATCTAGAAATCAGAAGCCAAATCAAGGCCAGGTTATTTATTTCCGTCTCTTCATCTCTTCTCCTCCTCTTCCCTCAGGGACCCTGAGCCTGTCGGACTCCGGACGCAACTCCATGTCCAGCCTGCCCACCCACAGCACCAGCGGCAGCCTGAGCGCCACTGCCACGCCGGCCCCACCCACCACCCACAGCGTGGGCAGCTCCACCACTCCGGCCCCCCCTCATCCTAACTGTCCTCCGTGGACCAACAACGGGAACGTATTCAAATCCGTCAGCCCGAGCTATAACG
>NC_137832.1:65427759-65470259 GCF_963921795.1 Nannobrachium achirus | reverse complement strand
GTGTTGCTAGGTGTGTTACTTCCATAATGTGTGACTGACTGTGTGTTGCTAGGTGTGTCTCTTCCATAATGTGTGACTGACTGTGTGTTGCTAGGTGTGTCCTTCCATAATGTGTGACTGACTGTGTGTTGCTAGGTGTGTCCTTCCATAAAGGTGTGTGACTGACTGTGTGTTGCTAGGTGTGTTACTTCCATAATGTGTGACTGACTGTGTGTTGCTAGGTGTGTCCTTCCATAATGTGTGACTGACTGTGTGTTGCTAGGTGTGTCCTTCCATAAAGGTGTGTGACTGACTGTGTGTTGCTAGGTGTGTTACTTCCATAATGTGTGACTGACTGTGTGTTGTTAGGTGTGTCCTTCCATAAAGGTGTGTGTGTGACTGACTGTGTGTTGCTAGGTGTGTTACTTCCATAATGTGTGACTGACTGTGTGTTGCTAGGTGTGTCCTTCCATAATGGTGTGACTGACTGTGTGTTGCTAGGTGTGTCCTTCCATAAAGGTGTGTGACTGACTGTGTGTTGCTAGGTGTGTTACTTCCATAATGTGTGACTGACTGTGTGTTGCTAGGTGTGTCCCTTCCATAATGTGTGACTGACTGTGTGTTGCTAGGTGTGTCTCTTCCATAATGTGTGACTGACTGTGTGTTGCTAGGTGTGTCTCTTCCATAATGTGTGACTGACTGTGTGTTGCTAAGTGTGTCTCTTCCATAATGTGTGACTGACTGTGTGTTGCTAGGTGTGTCTCTTCCATAATGTGGGACTGACTGTGTGTTGCTAGGTGTGTCCTTCCATAATGGTGTGTGACTGACTGTGTGTTGCTAGGTGTGTCTCTTCCATAATGTGTGACTGACTGTGTGTTGCTAAGTGTGTCTCTTCCATAACGGTGTGTGACTGACTGTGTGTTGCTAGGTGTGTCCTTCCATAAAGGTGTGTGACTGACTGTGTGTTGCTAGGTGTGTCCTTCCATAAAGGTGTGTGACTGACTGTGTGTTGCTAGGTGTGTTACTTCCATAATGTGTGACTGACTGTGTGTTGCTAGGTGTGTCCATTCCATAATGGTGTTTGACTGACTGTGTGTTGCTAGGTGTGTCTCTTCCATAACGGTGGGTTATGACTGTGTGTTGCTAGGTGTGTTCCTTCCATAATGTGTGACTGACTGTGTGTTGCTAGGTGTGTCCATAACGGTGTGTGACTGACTGTGTGTTGCTAGGTGTGTCCTTCCATAAAGGTGTGTGACTGACTGTGTGTTGCTAGGTGTGTTACTTCCATAATGTGTGACTGACTGTGTGTTGCTAGGTGTGTCCTTCCATAATGGTGTGACTGACTGTGTGTTGCTAGGTGTGTTACTTCCATAATGTGTGACTGACTGTGTGTTGCTAGGTGTGTCCTTCCATAAAGGTGTGTGACTGACTGTGTGTTGCTAGGTGTGTTACTTCCATAATGTGTGACTGACTGTGTGTTGCTAGGTGTGTCCCTTCCATAATGGTGTGTGACTGACTGTGTGTTGCTAGGTGTGTCTCTTCCATAATGTGTGACTGACTGTGTGTTGCTAGGTGTGTCTCTTCCATAATGTGTGACTGACTGTGTGTTGCTAGGTGTGTCTCTTCCATAAAGGTGTGTGACTGACTGTGTGTTGCTAGGTGTGTCCTTCCATAAAGGTGTGTGACTGACTGTGTGTTGCTAGGTGTGTCCTTCCATAAAGGTGTGTGACTGACTGTGTGTTGCTAGGTGTGTTACTTCCATAATGTGTGACTGACTGTGTGTTGCTAGGTGTGTCCATTCCATAATGGTGTTTGACTGACTGTGTGTTGCTAGGTGTGTCTCTTCCATAACGGTGGGTTATGACTGTGTGTTGCTAGGTGTGTTCCTTCCATAATGTGTGACTGACTGTGTGTTGCTAGGTGTGTCCATAACGGTGTGTGACTGACTGTGTGTTGCTAGGTGTGTCCTTCCATAAAGGTGTGTGACTGACTGTGTGTTGCTAGGTGTGTTACTTCCATAATGTGTGACTGACTGTGTGTTGCTAGGTGTGTCCTTCCATAATGGTGTGACTGACTGTGTGTTGCTAGGTGTGTTACTTCCATAATGTGTGACTGACTGTGTGTTGCTAGGTGTGTCCTTCCATAACGGTGTGTGACTGACTGTGTGTTGCTAGGTGTGTCCTTCCATAAAGGTGTGTGACTGACTGTGTGTTGCTAGGTGTGTTACTTCCATAATGTGTGACTGACTGTGTGTTGCTAGGTGTGTCCTTCCATAATGGTGTGACTGACTGTGTGTTGCTAGGTGTGTTACTTCCATAATGTGTGACTGACTGTGTGTTGCTAGGTGTGTCCTTCCATAAAGGTGTGTGACTGACTGTGTGTTGCTAGGTGTGTTACTTCCATAATGTGTGACTGACTGTGTGTTGCTAGGTGTGTTACTTCCATAATGGTATGTGACTGACTGTGTGTTGCTAGGTGTGTCTCTTCCATAATGTGTGACTGACTGTGTGTTGCTAGGCGTGTTCCTTCCATAATGTGTGACTGACTGTGTGTTGCTAGGTGTGTTACTTCCATAACGGTGTGTGACTGACTGTGTGTTGCTAGGTGTGTCTCTTCCATAACGGTGTGTGACTGACTGTGTGTTGCTAGGTGTGTCTCTTCCATAACGGTGTGTGACTGACTGTGTGTTGCTAGGTGTGTCTCTTCCATAACGGTGTGTGACTGACTGTGTGTTGCTAGGTGTGTCTCTTCCATAATGTGTGACTGACTGTGTGTTGCTAGGTGTGTCTCTTCCATAACGGTGTGTTATGACTGTGTGTTGCTAGGTAACGGTGTGTGACTGACTGTGTGTTTCTAGGTGTGTAAAGGTGTGTGACTGACTGTGTGTTGCTAGGTGTGTCTCTTCCATAACGGTGTGTTATGACTGTGTGTTGCTAGGTAACGGTGTGTGACTGACTGTGTGTTGCCAGGTGTGCCAGAAGTCGGGGGAGATCTCTCTGCTCAAGCAGCAGCTCAGAGACTCCCAGGCGGACGCGGGTCACAAGCTGAGTGAGATCGTTGGCCTGAAGGCCTCGCTGAGGGAGATGAAGGCTCAGCTGGAGGCTCTGGAGCAGCAGAACCAGGGCCAGGCGGAGAGGATCCACGCCTGCAACGTGGACATCGAGGTTAGGAGGGTTTATACGTTGTTGTTCTAATGAGATAGAAATCAGTGTTCACGTTGACACGTTTAGGTTTGTTTTAGTTGTAGTAAAGACTACAACTAAAACAAACCTAAACGTGTTAGTTGTGAGCTCGCTGAAAGCGATGAGCTCGCTGAAATGGAGGACACTATGTTATCCTCATTATTGATCTATCAAGTTCTCCTCAAAAATGACATAATCTTTTAATCAAGTTCTCTTCGACAGTACAAAGGCAGGGCCCTTGGCCAATGAGGTGCAGGGCAGATCTTTGTGCCCATACATGGTGTTACATGCAAGCCCACACTGTTTCGTAGGAACAGTATTTCTAGTTTAGTTTTAGTTAGTGTGGTTGCTATGGCAACACACTATTGTATTCGGTCCAGGATTCTTTTGCCAGCAAAGTGAACATTGTTGAGTTCTGTTATCTGGGTCGTCAGGCTGCACGACAGAGAAGTGAAGCTTTTGGTCACACACTGTTGTCATGCTTCACATGACATCACAATGAATAATATAAATGGTAAGACGGAATTCATTTCACCAGGGAAATCAGAGAGCACTGTTTCCGCCTAAACATCGTCACCTCACAGTAAGCAGCAGGACACGTACAACACACAACCACAGCCTATACAGATGTTCTTCACTGCTGCATGAATTGCTTCAGCCCATGTTCTCATCATAGCAAGGGTGGTTTAAGAGGCCATCTAAAAGAGCTAAGAGTGGCAGCCGACCTGGCGTTTTTGTAAATATATTACACGAGGTGCAAGTTGGCACTTCGACAGACTGCAGTCTAGTTTTAGACTAGTTAGTGTGGTTGCCCCTGCAGGGGTACTAGTTAGTGTGGTTGCCCCTGCAGGGGTTCTTGTCCAACTGTATTCCTTAATCTTTCCATCTTTCAGGGCCATATTATGTCAAATTGACCGGCTTCATCTGGACACGTCTTGAATTTTGCTAAGACATATGTTATATTATAGTTTAATTTACACATACGTATTTATGAATAATTTTTCTCCATTGACATGAATTCAAATTTTAACTTTCCCCAGAATTGCAATTTCTCAGAATTGCATCTTTCTAGTTTTAGTCGTCCAAAATACATTTTGGCCGAGCTGATCGGAATGGAATCTCAAAAGAATCATACACATTGATCAATCACGTGACCACTAGAGCATGGGGTCTTCAACAGGGGGTCTGGGACCCCTAGGGGGTCATAGAGTTAGCCGATCTGACCAGTTCGTGGGGTTTGTCCCTAGTGAATTGCAAGAGATATGACATTCTTTCTGAATATGTTATAGGAGTTTTATCCCCGAAAAGTCAGTCGAAGGTATTGCGCCAGCCTCGATATTCTAGAGGGTCTCCGTCAAAGATCGGTACTGAGAGGGTAGGCAAACGAGATGCCTGAAACAGCTTCATCTGGGAGTCTTCGTACATCTTCAAGAAGGTCTGCCAGTCTGGTGGTCCAGGGTGGTGGGCAGTGTTATCGTTTGTCAGAGGACGATCGTTTGACTTGGGGACGATGGACCATCGAGGGCCCTTTGTCACCCGATGGCCTCGAACAAGACGGACGAGGAGTGCCAGTGAACTTTAGACCTGACTGCGGCTGAGTGAGGTGTTGGTCGCGCGCGCCGGCGGGGTGATCCGGGGGAGGTGCCCTTATAGCGGGTGCCTCGATCCAGCGAGAGGAGTGCTGGGTCGCAGGCGGGCTCTGCATTGCGGACAGCATCTGCACCATGGTCTGTCTGAGGTCGTCCAAGCTCCTTCTCATGCAGCCTAAGCCCTCTTCCTGAAACTGTTGCATGGTCTGTCTCATCTCGTCCATGTTTCCTTTCATGTAGCCTAAGCCCTCCGCCTGAAGCTGTTGCGTGGTCTGCATGCAGGACAGCATCTGCGCCATGGTCTGTCTCATGTCCTCCAGGCTCCTGTTCATGCAGCCCATGTCCTCCTCCTGCAGATGCTTGGTCTCTTTCACTTCCTCACTGAGCCCCTCCAGAACCGCGGGGGTGGTGTGGACCCCCAACGAACCGGTCCTGGGCGGAGATTCTGTCGTTTACCACCGGCCATGGTGGATTCAAATGGACCTATTCTCAGTTTATTCTACTGTATTCCACTTATGCTGAATATGTGTACACGCATGCTTATTCTTCTTCCCTCTGCAGTTGGGTCAGTATAAACTGTAAATACAGATCTGACATCACTTGCTGTGACGTCACGCTGGCATTGACATGCTGGATGTCAACGTCTTCTGTGTGTCATCTTAGATGAGGTTCTGAGCCGTGCTCCTGGAACTGGAGCTGTAGCTCCAACATCTGGCTTTGTCCGGTCAAAAACCAAAAGGGAAAACTCGTTCAAAGTAAACTGAAGCGTGGCCTACATCTATACTAGATATGGCCTACATCCATCTTAGATATGGCCTACATCTATCCTAGATATGGCCTACATCCATCCTAGATATGGCCTACATCTATCCTAGATATGGCCTACATCCATCCTAGATATGGCCTACATCCATCCTAGATATGGCCTACATCTATCCTACATCTATCCTAGATATGGCCTACATCTATCCTAGATATGGCCTACATCCATCCTAGATATGGCCTACATCCATCCTAGATATGGCCTATATCTATCCTAGATATGGCCTACATCCATCCTAGATATGGCCTACATCTAGGCACAAACGGCTCAAAGTTTGTGTTTACTAATTGACTGTTTAAGTGATTAAACATCCGAAAACACACATTATTATGAATCCAACACAACACCATACATTAGTGCTGTCAAGTCTATCTATGAAATCTATGAAGAAGTTTAATCTGCAACACAATTCTCTAAATATGTTGTGGGGGTCCCTGCTTCATCTCTCTCTCAGCTAAGGGCCTGAAAGATCCCTGTAGTTGAGATTGTATGTACCTACAGATTTGTGTGAGTTTTGAAAAATCTTGGACGTGGGGCTGTATTCCTTGTGACCCAAGGAATATGAAGTTTGCCTCATGTGACGTTAGTCTCGTGTGAGCTGTTGGTACTGCATACATAGGACATATAGGGGGACCTCCTCACTAAGTCAAATGTATGAGCGGTTTGCACCGCTCAAAACACACGGTAGACGTGTTTCAAAGGATACCACATCCAGCATGAGAACACCTCCTAATCATGGCACAATGCCAGCATGACATCACAGCATGTGATGTCATCTCTATTTACAGGATATACTGACCCAACTGCAGAGGTAAGAAGAATAAGAGGGCGGATCCATATTCAACTAGAGCATAAGTGGAATACAGTAGAATAAACTGAGAATAGGTCCATTTGAATTCCACCATGGCAGGTGGGAAGCGACAGAATCCCCGCCCAGGAACCGGTTCGTCGGAGGTCCATACCAACCCTGCGGTTCTGGAGGGGCTCAGTGATGAAGTGAAAGAGACCAAGCTAAAGCAACAACTGCAGGAGGAGGACATGGGCTGCATGAACAGAAGCCTGGAGGACATGAGACAGACCATGGCGCAGGTGAAACAGCTTCAGGAAGAGGGCTTAGGCTGCATGAGAAGGAGCTTGGACGACCTCAGACAGACCATGGTGCAGATGCTGTCCGCAATGCAGAGCCCGCCTGCGACCCAGCACTCCTCTCGCCAGACCGAGGCACCCGCTATAAGGGCACCTCCCCCAGAGCCCACACAGCATCCCGTTGCCGCGCGCGCCGCACATCTCACTCAGCCACACGGTCCAAAGTCGACTAGCGCCCCGCGTCCGTCTCGTTCCGGGTCATCGGGTGAAGACCGACCTGAGGACGAAGGGCACCGGCCCTGTGAGCCCTCGATGGTCCATCATCCCCAAGTCAATCGATCGACTTGCGAGGCATCTCACGGTCCTCTGACAAACGATAACACTGCCCACCACCATGGACCACCAGACTGGCGGACCTTCTTGAAGATGTACGAAGACTCCCAGATGAAGCTTTTTCAGGCATCTCGTTTGCCTACCCTCTCAGTACCGATCTTTGACGGAGACCATCTAGAATATCTGGGCTGGGCCAATACCTTCGACGGACTTTTCGGGGATAATACGCCTATAACAGATACAGAAAGACTGACATATCTCTTGCAATTCACCAGGGACGAACCCTACAAACTGATCAGGAGCTGCCGAGCTATTGATCACCCAAGGGATGCATATCTTGAGGCTAGGAAGAGACTCCAGGAAGGCTACGGAGAACCAGACATAGTCTACAATGAGGTCTTTAACAGGGTGGCTAAATGGCCTCCGGTGGAGACAACCGACGACTTCAAGAGTTTTGCCCGATTCCTTCAGGACGCCTCATTGGTCATGAGCTCCATGAACACTAGTCTACACCTGGACATTCCCCCTACCATGTCTATCATCGTTAACAAGTTACCCCTTCAATCAGTCCAAGAATGGGTCAATCACATGACGGAGATCAAACAAAAGGGTTGTGAGGTCACCTTTGCAGACTTGGTACAATTCATCAAACGACAAGCTTTTATTCATCAAGCTTTAAGGGAGTTATATGATCGCTGGGAGTACGATGATTGCACCCTCGCAGATCCCAGGAGCGTTCATAATCGCCCTGAAGAACAACCTCAAAAGACAGCCGACTACTTTGTCCAGAACGAGAAGAGAACACGACTGAGGCAACAGCAACAGCCTACAGGCAACAGCAACAGGCAACAACAGCCTAAAGAGGTGAAATATGCAAACAAATACTGTCCACGCTGCAATTCCACGGATCACTACACGAATAGATGTCCTGTTCTCCGAGATATGACCAAAGAACAGAAGATACGGTGGATTAAGGAGACAAACGGATGCCAGAAGTGCGGTCGAGGCCACTCCGAAGACAAGTGCACACTTAAGGCTGATGGCTCATCATGTGTTGTTTGCCCAGGGGATCACCTCACACTCCTCCACGAAATCAATCCTGACCAGTGATCAGCAAAACGAGGTCGGCTTCAAATCCAGGACCATGAACCCCATCCGTGAAAACAATCATCAGCCTCCTGGTTTAATGACTTCATACAACAGGCTAGTTAATCATCGAGCAATAAAAAAAACTGCTCTACAGCGCCACTTGAAAGTACGTAGGTCACCTAGTGGTATTGCAGCTGTTGAGGCCGTACTCCTACATATGGACAGACAGCCGGGCCTAACGTTTATGTTAATTAGTCGGGCTCGGGCTCAAGAAAAAGATTTACCAAAAAATATCAAATTTTATATAATTCTTATTTTCAATATAATAAAGGTAACTAGAAAGATGCAAATCTGGGAAATTACGGGTGTGGTTGCCTTTTTTGCATTTCCAGGTCAATGGAGCTACGTCACCATATGTCATACATACCTTTTAGCCAATGAGGAAGCAGCAAAAAATGCTTTTAGCCAATGAGGAAGCAGCAAAAACTGCTTTTAGCCAATGAGGAAGCAGCACAAACTGCTTTTAGCATCCAGGAGGATGGAGGCTGCATAGAGGTGACGTCACAAGAATGCTGCTTCCTCATTGGTTAAAGGTTCCTACTTTAACTTGGACCAATAACAATAGTGTATTGCCCTACAGGCAACTACACCAACTAGAGAGGTGCAATTCTGGGACATTCCCACTAGGAATCCACTGGGAACTGAAGTCTGTCTTAAAATGTATATTATATATTGTGATGTCATGTGAAGCATGACTTTTCTGTTGTGCAAAGGTTAACAAAAGATTCAAGGCAACAATAGTGTGTTTCCTATATAGTAACCACACTAAAAAGTCTGTTCTGTCTGTTAGTGTATTTATTATCTACAGCAGGGGTCTTCAACGTTTTCAGGCCAAGGATCCCCTAGGGGTCCCGGACCCCCTGTTGAAGACCCCTGATCTACAGTATTAGGAAGATGGCGTTGACTGGCGTTTCACTCCATCTCTGATAGAGTTCTCCAGTTCTGTCCAAACCCGACCCTAACCGACCTAACGTTTTTGGGTCGGGTAGTGCCTTACAATATATGCTAATTGGTCGTCTGGGTCCATTTAGGGCCGGGACTTAATTTTCAGGCCCGTTGAGAACTGTACCCAGTGGTATTGCAGCTGTTGAGGCTGTGCATACATAGTTATGGACAGATATATACACTCAAATCTGTTTGAGCAGTAGGCAAAAAAAAACTACCTCCCTGTTTCGGCCTCAAATGGCCTTACCGGGGCTTATTGAAGTTGGTCTTTTTGACGGTTTGGCTGTGACAAAAAAAGAGAAGGAAAAAAAAGCACACTGCAGTTCAAACGAGCAGCGATGAATTAAGACTCGGCGGCTTGGCTTTTTGAAAGCATTTGATGTCTGGTCTGAGTGCCTGCTTTTATGAGATCCGCCACCTCAGCACCAACCTTTGACTCGTTGCCATATTTTTAGCAGAGTTACCTTATTCAGAAGCTGACACACAGGCTGACTCATTTTATAAAGCGGGGCAGAGGTTTAGACCTGTTCCATTGTGTGCTGCAATTTATACAAAATGCTAGGCGTTTAGCAGGACACTCTTATCCAGGGTGACTTACATGCTGCAGGATCAGAGTAAATGATGGGTACCTTAGTCAACAAATGTAAGAGTAAAACATTTTATGCTATAAAGACTAGGATACCCTGTAAAAATACAACACATCGCGTTGTGAGCTTGTGGATCTGCTATTTTCACTCTTCTATTTTGGTCTTCCAATACACATGTTTCCCAAACAGTGGGTCGGGGACCCATTTGTGGGTCACAGTCACATTTTTAAGGTTCACAACTCCCATTTTCTTTTCCTACATTAAAAATTACATATATATTTCAATATATATATATATATATATATATATATATATATATACATATATATCAATAATGTCTAAAAAATATTTTAGACATTTTAAAACAAACAAACAAATCTAAGAAATTCAATAAATACAAAAAGAAAGAAACCAGTGTCACACATCCTGTTTAACGGATGGTGTGAGGGAATTCCAACTCTTGGTGTCAGAGCACTAGAACGAGAACTTTCCCATGCACACGTGTTCTAAACGTTGGCGGTACCAGATAGTTGGTGGCTCCCTCAGGGGGTTCACAGCACTAGAACGTTGGCGTTGGTGGCTCCCTCAGGGGGTTCACAGCACTAGAACGTTGGCGTTGGTCGCTCCCTCAGGGGGTTCACAGCAGGTGGTCAACAGCGTTCCTCCTCTCTTCTCCACAGGTTTGTCAAAACGAGCTCCAGCGCAAGAAGAACGAGGCGGACCTGCTGCGGGGGAAGGTGGGCGAGCTGGAGGCCCACATCCGGGCCATGAAGCAGGACCTGGACGACCACGCCAAGGAGCAGCGGCACCAGCACAGCATGGAACTCCAGGCCCAGGCCCAGACTCAGGCTCAGGCTCAGGCTCAGGCCCAGGGGGCCCAGGCTCAGACTCAGGCCCAGGGGGCCCAGGCTCAGACTCAGGCCCAGGGGGCCCAGGCCCAGACTCAGGCCCAGGCCCAGACTCAGGCTCAGGCCCAGGCCCAGGGGGCCAAGGCCCAGGGCCAGCAGAGCCAACAAGGCGACAACGCAGATGCCCTCCACACCAAGGTTATTATAGTTTTGGGTTGGTTTTAGTTCATTTTGACCCCCCTTCTCCCAAAGAAGTTCGGGATTTATACCATGTAACGTTTTATATTATATAACTTTACCGCGCCGCCATAGGGAGCTGCTGGTAAAAATAGACTCACCGATCTGTTATCATTAGGCGATGATGTCATCGCAGAGCAAAAATCCTCCATGGACTCCCATTCACTGGGCTGTAAAAAACCTGCTTTATCTCCAAAAAAAACACTTGGATTGCCGAGAATCTCTTTTTTTCGCAGCACTGTGGGCTCGAAATGGCCGGCTGCGGTTAGCGTTAGCTCTTCCATGCTAAAACTAGACCATCTGCAGAAAAAATTAGTTTCGTGGAATGACCCAAAATGGACGGTGGTTTCTGGCTGGCTCTTCAAAATAAAAGCACAGTGGATGGGCGGAAATCCTGGCACTCTACTCTTGGGCAATTAAACTAGACCAGGTCAACCTGGTTGTGCCAGACCCCCTGTCTGTCATCATCATTTATGACATCATGCCTTTTGTAGGCATGTCATCATCATGTCATCATCATATATACCCTTTATATAGAAAACCCGGACAGACATTTGCTTATGTAGGCCTACCCATTTCATGGGTCTGGCAAAAATAAAAGCACTTAAAGTATTAATTAGTTTGCTAATTTTTATTTTTGTGACAACGCTTAGTTTAGTTTTTTTCACACTTTTGGGTTATTTGTCTGGTGCAGGATTCAAAAAGGTCAGAGTAAGTACAGTAGGTCTATTGTGTAATTAGAAACTCAACAAAAGACAATTTAAAAAATCGCACCCGTGTGAAGTGAGCGGTGCAAAAATATTTAGGGAGTATGATATACTGTGGACTTTTTTTTAAGCCTTTTCTTTAAATAATCATAAATGCTTCTCCCTTTTAAATTGAAGATATTAAATAATATAAGAGGTTTTTCAAGGGCTGTTTATTTGTATTTTAAAATTGTATTAGCTGCCCGTCATCTATAACCTGTGAAATTAGGTTATAGATCAATCGGGTGCCTCTGTGCCTATGACATCATCGACAGATCAACAGAATCGAAGTGTTTCATTGGTCTGCTAACTCATGTCATCATCATTAGTGACATCATAATTTTGGTAAAAAAGCGGTCTATAGGAGCGGTTTGCATCGCCCAAAAATATACAGTATGTTCAGTTACTGTTGGTAACGAGAAAGTAAAGCTAAGGGCATTTTGTCTATAATTTAATTCAGTTTTAGTTAGTTTTGTAAACACACAATACAGTTTCTGTTAGTTATCGTTTTATTCTTTCATTCTAGTTTTTATTCAGTTCAGTTAAAGGTGATACACCATGAAATTTCACTTTTCCTATTTTAAAACCTTTTTTTGGGGTCCTTTTTTTGGGGTCCCACTAGCACCTTCACCTCCACAAAGTCCCATTTCTGACCTTTGTGTCTTTCTCTGGTTTTGGGAAGGTGGAGGTTAAAAGCATCCCACGGGTTCTCAAAACAGGATGTCCAAATTTGCTGCCGTCGCTGACGTCAGAGACGGCCGTTTTTGAAGAAAAAAAGGGGTGGCGCAATTCAGGCCAAAGGTGGTACTGCAGCTGAAAATGCTCTGAGAGCCATTCAAAAATGAGAGGCTCTCTATTCAGGAGTGGTAATTTAGCCTCAAACCTTTTGAAAAACGTGTTTGGGACATAAACAATATGACATAAATACTTTTTAAATGCATGGTGTATCACCTTTAACGAAAATGTTATTTTTTGTTCTTCCATTATTCCGTTTGCGTTAATAACAACCTTGCTCCTCCCCCAGGGCGAGCAGGAGCAGCAGCAGCAGCAGGAGGACCAACAGGCCCCGCCCATGCTCCTCCTCCGTCAGGAGGTGGAGCCTCTGCTCCTCCTCCGTCAGGAGGTGGAGCAGCTGAAGGAGCAGCTGCAGGAGGAGCGCGAGGCCCAGGACAGGCTGTCCAGCGGCTTCCAGCAGGAGCGCCAGACGTGGAGCGGCGAGAAGGAGCGGGTTCTCCGCTACCAGAGGCAGCTGCAGCTCAACTACCTGCACGTCCACCGCAAGAACCGCGACCTGGAGCGCATCCTGAAGGAGGTGACGGCCGAGCTGGAGAGCCGCGCCGCCGGGGAGCTGCCGGACAAGGACAGCATGGCCTACAGCTCAGGGCTGCAGACCTACGAGGACGTCATCGCCACGGAGATTTAGTTTAGGGTTGGGAGGAGAGCTGGACAAGGAGATGATGGCCTACAGGCCCACCTGTGGGCCCACCGGAGCCCACTGGGCAGGGTATCGAGACCGTTGTCCTGAGCACTCCCATGTCGAGGGCAGCAGTCAGCCTCCAGTCTGTTGATACGCTGGACAAGGAGGTACAAACATCTTCGCCAGAAGTGGATAAGAAATATCAACCTAAAGGACCTTTTTCCCACAAAGAACAGCACAGCAGTTTTTGGAAACTTTTAGTTTGCGCCTAACCTCGCCTCACCAGGCTTTCCCCCATCGTTTACAACGGGCGGTTTGATCCGGTCTAGGCGGAAACCACAAGCAGAAGAAGCGGCGTCGCTTTGTTTTGTTCCCCCCGTTTGTTTCCCCAATCCTTATTAAAATGCTCCAGTAGTCTAGTGTCGTCTTGCCAGTCGCTACCAGTTGGACTAAAAGATGCATATCCCAAACAAATTTTCCAAAAGCAAAACTACGCCGCATCAAGGGGTTTATTAGGTACGCCCTAATATATGTCCTTGAGGGAATTATTTTGGGTTAAAACTGTTTCCGGTTTGATAGTTCCGGCCAAAGTGTAGTCCGTCTAGGACTACAACATGAAGTGGTTTCCGCTCCAAACCGGATCAAACCCCGAAAAGCGAAGGGACCCGAGGCTAGTTAGCGACTCCTAATGTTAGCATGCAGCCTGGGGAAGCCATGTGTGTTTTGTATTGATTTCCCTGGATGTACGCAGGGTTGAAACGGCAGCTATGGCGGCGCCCTCTCCAGGGTGTCCATCTATTTCAGTGACTCACTGCCTCAGTATCTCCCCCAGTCCACAGGGATGTCCCTTTGGTCTGGTGGTTAAGATGTTGGACTTTTACGTGGGAGACCAGGGTTTGAATCCCGGGTGTTGCACGAGGCCCCAATTAAATTGGCAAAACACTTAGGATTTGAATGATAATATAACATTAAATAAGTGATGCCAATATGATGCATTAGTTCAATTGATGCAAGGTGGAACACAGTCGATTGATCTTTCGAATAATAAACTGCACCAGTGCGAAGTGAGCGGTGCAAACAAGACACACGTGCATATCTACTTATGGGCCGTTCTGTCCATTACTTTATGTTTATGAGCAGCAGGTACTCCATCCGTGCTCATACTTGGCTTATACATTCCTTACTAAAACACACAAAGTCACGTATCAGCGCTTTGCACCACTCAGAAATGTACGATGCAGATTAATATGAACATAGCAGGAACACATTGTATCTGCCAAAAGGATAAAATACAAATTTCCATTCCTTTAAGTGCAAAATTTGAAATGCGATCGCATTTTATGACAGCATTGCAGTTGCTGACTATTGATTTGTTTTCACGTTCACAAAGTCTATTTTTCAAGTATTTGGGGCTTCCATGCAGGACACATTGATGCTGGAGATGATTCTCTCTGGCCAAGGCCATCAGTTTAGTCTGCAGTATTTACAGTATATCACCTTTATATACAGTTTATCACCTTTATATACAGTTTATCACCTTTATATACAGTTCATCACCTTTTGGCATCGGCTCAGCTCGGTCAAATAAAAAGAGAAAAGTGCCAGGTACTTTTAATGGAAAAACCCAGAAAATACAAGAGTGGAGTTGCTTTACATTGAGCCGGTTTCTTTCAGTGGAAAAGCATTTACTTTACACATTACCGACAAATTCACTAGTAAAGACCACGCCATCAAACAATATCAGTTGGGTTGTATTTATTGAATGGATACGGTGTGTATGAATGGAGACTGATTGAGGGATGGAGTACTGAGAATGGTGTGGTGTAGATGAGTTATGTGGTGTAGATGAGTTGTGCAGTGGAGATGGGCTGAAGAGGTATGGGTGCTTGTTGATCTGGGTGCTGGCAGGTGGCAGTTAGTGGTTCCAGGGGGCGATGGACCCTGGGTGTTTGGCTTTGGGGTCCTTGGATCTGGAGTGGCGCCGAGGTCCATGGATCTGGAGTGGCGCAGAGGTCCATGGATCTGGAGTGGCGCCGAGTTTACGCTTTAAGGCCCCATCTGGAACCTGAAGGAAAGGAGGAAATGTTAGTGGAGCGCATGAGAAAAGTGTGGAGATTGGGGTGGTGGAGGGATGCGAGAAACGGATCAGAGGATAGCAGGTGGAGGTGGTCGTGTATAAATACAACCCTTGATTGCTTGGTAGGAGGAGATAAGGGAGGAGTTGTTATCAGTGAGATCTGAGGCAGGTGAGGTAGGGAGGAGTAGAAGTCAGCCAGATTGGAGGCGATAACATGGTGGGGAGATAGTTCTCCGGTGTGGTCTTATTCCTCCTGAATTTATGTTGTACCAACAGCATTTCACTAGTAAAGACCACGCCATCAAACAATATCAGTTGGGTTGTATTTATTGAATGGATACGGTGTGTATGAATGGAGACTGATTGAGGGATGGAGTACTGAGAATGGTGTGGTGTAGATGAGTTATGTGGTGTAGATGAGTTGTGCAGTGGAGATGGGCTGAAGAGGTATGGGTGCTTGTTGATCTGGGTGCTGGCAGGTGGCAGTTAGTGGTTCCAGGGGGCGATGGACCCTGGGTGTTTGGCTTTGGGGTCCTTGGATCTGGAGTGGCGCCGAGGTCCATGGATCTGGAGTGGCGCAGAGGTCCATGGATCTGGAGTGGCGCCGAGTTTACGCTTTAAGGCCCCAAAAAGTGGTGCTTTGTTTGCCACGAACACATGGCATGAGCGGCTGGACAGTACGGGGGCCCAAAAGAAGCCGCGACAAGATCTGGTGGATCTCAGATGGCACGGGTGGACAGGAGGAATGGGTTAGGGTAATCGTAGCAGTGAATACTGGAGTGAATACTGGAGTGAATACTGGCATGAATACTGGAATGAATACTGGACCTGGAATGGATACTGGAGGCATGGAAATACGTTTGGAGGTAGAATGGGGAAAAGAAGAGGCCAGGGAGGTGCCTCGGGACAGGAAGGTGGCAACAACACCTGCTAAGTAAAGCGGCGACAACGCTTTGGTTAGGTGACAGGAAGGTGGCAACAACACCTGCTAAGTAAAGCGGCGACGACGCTTTGGTTAGGTGACAGGAAGGTCGGCGAGCGCCTTGGCTTAGTCGAGGGGAAGGCGGAACGCCTTTGCTTAGACGAGGGGAAGGCGGAACACCTTTGCTTGGGTGACAGGGAGAAGGCGGAAACGCCTTTGCTTAGGTGACAGGACGGCGGCGGAACGCCGTGACTGTAGTGAGTGAATGGTTGCTGTTGTTGAATACGATGGAATGAATACTGGACCTGGAAAGAATACACTGGAATGAATACACTGGAATGAATACTGGACCTGGAATGAATACACTGGAATGAATACACTGGAATGAATACACTGGAATGAATACTGGACCTGGAATGAATACACTGGAATGAATACACTGGAATGAATACACTGGAATTAATACTGGACCTGGAATGAATACACTGGAATGAATAATGGAATGAATACTGGAATGAATACTGGACCTGGAATGAATACACTGGAATGAATACACTGGAATGAAAACGCTGGAATGAATACACTGGAATGAATACACTGGAATGAATACTGGACCTGGAATGGATACACTGGAATGAATACACTGGAATGAATACGCTGAAATGAATACACTGGAATGAATACTGGACCTGGAATGAATACACTGGAATGAATACACTGGAATGAATACACTGAATGAATACTGGACCTGGAATGAATACACTGGAATGAATACACTGGAATGAATACACTGGAATGAATACACTGGAATGAATACACTGGAATGAATACTGGACCTGGAATGAATACACTGGAATGAATACACTGGAATGAATACACTGGAATGAATACACTGGAATGAATACACTGGAATGAATACACTGGAATGAATACTGGACCTGGAATGAATACACTGGAATGAATACACTGGAATGAATACACTGGAATGAATACACTGGAATGAATACACTGGAATGAATACTGGACCTGGAATGAATACACTGAAATGAATACACTGGAATGAATACACTGGAATGAATACACTGGAATGAATACACTGGAATGAATACACTGGAATGAATACACTGGAATGAATACTGGACCTGGAATGAATACACTGGAATGAATACACTGGAATCTGGAATGAATACACTGGAATGAATACACTGGAATGAATACACTGGAATGAATACACTGGAATGAATACTGGACCTGGAATGAATACACTGGAATGAATACACTGGAATGAATACACTGGAATGAATACACTGGAATGAATAATGGGATGAATAATGGAATTAACCGGCGTGGGTTAACGGGGGGAATGGGGATAGTGGGAGACGGACCGGGTACGGAGAACCAGTTGAGTTGCATTTATTGAACATTTGTGACATGGAAACATTTGTGACATGGAAATGCATTTGGTATGGTGGAGGCTGAAGTGGGGAATAGAGAAGAATGATGGAATGAATAATGGAATGAATGATGGAATTAACCGGCGTGGGTTAACGGGGGGAATGGAGGTTAGAAATGGAGGCGGTTACAGAGCGGGTACGGAGCGCCAGTAGAGTTGCATTTATTGAACATTTGTGACGTGAAAACGTTGTGACATAGAAATGCATTTGGTATGGAGGAGGCTGAAGTAAGTGATATGGAAAACCTGAGTGAAATGTGACAAGGTGAACCAGTCACGACGGTACCATTGCTCTAGCCTGTATTGTTGTTGGGACTGATAGTATTCAGTGAATCAATGTAGAATGATGGAGGTTGGCAATGATTAGGTGAGGACGTGCTGTGGGTATAGGAGTCGGGTGTGTGAAAAATACTTAGCTTTGGGTGTTGGACAGAACTCTGGATCGGGGGTGACGTCATCGCTGTGGGTTCTAGCGGAGGTCCCGTGGAACGAGCCGGCTTGAATGGCGGCGTGGGAGAAGTAGGCTATTTCGCTAGCCGCGGAGGTGACTTGAAACACCGTGGCGGTCGGGACGGGACTGACTGGTTGTGTGAGGATAGGACTGGGGTGGTGTTGTAATGTGCCGAGCCGGGACTGCCGCGAGACGGCGTGTGAACCGGGCCGCTGGCGAACATGTTAAGTTAGTGGCCACGGAATGAAAACAGACTGTAAGGTTGGTGTTTGGTCTCGCTTGCTGGTGCTGGATAGAAGTGATGGCATCGCTGGAGTACGAGGCATCTGTTGTGGGTTGTAGGAGGAGGAATTGTAGGCCTACGTTTGTAGTTAATATTGTTAATCGGTTCGGTTGACCCAGGCACGCGTTGGTGAGCCTGAGCTTGTGTGTGTCCATGCGAGAAACGGATCAGAGGATAGCAGGTGGAGGTGGTCGTGTATAAATACAACCCTTGATTGCTTGGTAGGAGGAGATAAGGGAGGAGTTGTTATCAGTGAGATCTGAGGCAGGTGAGGTAGGGAGGAGTAGAAGTCAGCCAGATTGGAGGCGATAACATGGTGGGGAGATAGTTCTCCGGTGTGGTCTTATTCCTCCTGAATTTATGTTGTACCAACAGCATGATGTTGGGCACTTTGACTGCTGTATGACCACAGGTGGTTGTGTTTTGTCACAAATATAAACTTACTGTATGTAGTGAATGACTGGAATGCATTTTTACACTAACTAGCCAAAGTGATAACACTGTTGATACGTAATATTTAAATGTACAATTAAGTTATTTTTTATTCAGAGGAGAGAATATTGTGAAGTTTTGTTTCAATGTTTACTTTAGTACGTTTAATTTCACTTTCAAACATCATGACAGTTTGGGGTGATTCCGATACAAACCATTGTAACTTTAAACTCTATTTTGTAGGGCTGCAACTAACGATTATTTTCATAATCGATTAATCAGTCGATTATTTTATTTCAACGATTAATCAATTAATCGGATTATGGCACTTATTTAGCTACAGTATTACCTTATACATTAGATTTGAGTTTTTGTCTCCACCAGCCGAAGGCATGGGGGAGAGTATGTTTTCCCCTCTGTCCGTCCTTTTAGACATGTTTTAACTGACAAAAAATACATTAAAGATGAATAATTCATTCAAAATGGTTCGTTTCTGATTGCATACTGATTAAAGAATAGCTACACATTTGTCAGGCTAAAGGGTAACTGAGGTCTTTTCAAATTTAAATAAATATTCAAGTCATATTCTTTCTTCTCTTTCTTGTTCTCGACTGACTCTCCACTTCATATTTACAATATGTATAGACCAATTATTTGTTTACAAACATTGAGACTGAATGCACAGCTGACTGTATCATGTAATCAATTCCCAACAGATCCCCAAACCTGTTGTTTTGGGGAGCACTGGTTATTCAACCTCCTCTTGTGTGCTAGTGAGGTGCTCCCATGGGAGCGCCCTTATCGAGACATATATACTTCATTGCGCAACGGTGTTCCGCGTCAAGAGTAGCTGATATACAAACTCACATCGCGTCACCAATGCAGCCCTTCGCTTGGAGCAGAGCCCTAGAATGGAGAGTTGCGTCACTCCCGTTCACTTCATGGGGCCAGGTCTTCTACGCACACATCTATTGGCGTATAGTGACAAACGGCGAACCGGAAGTTTACAAAATGCATTGAAGTCTATGAGGTGTAAAGTGACAATGAACCACGTGACCAGCGCTGTTTCTGACCCCGCGGTGACACCACTCTCTGATTATACTGCTTTGGCTTGGAGGTCTGCGGCTCTGCGCGCGACACCGTCGCAGGACGGAGCATAATTAGGCTTCATGGACTGCAGCTGGGCGAGCAGTAGACGCTCTGGTGATCCAGTGGATCGGGTGGGTGATCATGAGGAGCGCTCCCTCTGTTCTGATGACGGTGAATAGAGGTGGGGTTTGAAGGACAACTGTTTTGAATCGCTATTATTGTTTACAATCAACAGAAACTAAGAATTATATATTTCAAGAGTGAGAATTTACAGTAAAAATCCTAAGCATTCTTCCTCCACACTGGGGGAAAAACGGCATCTGAAAGTTTGATGGAATGCATTTTTAAACACGAGTGCCATCCATTGCATCCTATGAACGGTGGGGTTCATTTGGTGCCGACCGGCGTGCGCATACTGGTTTATATCAATGTGACGTGGACCATTAAGGCATCTATGGGAACTGACCCACGGGCAGTAGACATGGAATATCTCTTTAAGACACATCACCTGTGGTGGCCCCGCCCTGATTAGCAATCAGTGGGGTATTTAAGCCCCACCCGAGCAGGGCCACCTTGAGTCATTTGATTTCCACGAGAGCAGACAGCAGTATCAGTTTACAGACAAAAAGCTTCATTTAAGTTAAAAGAAATGTGTGTTCAGCTACGTAGCCGGTGCCCACTGCAGTTTCATTTTGGAGAGCAGGTTTACAGTTTTCAAATAGGTTATTTTTTAAATAAATATAATATAAGTCATATATATATATATGTCATAGTATATTAGAGAAACAGCACATTCGAGACGCGGAGCACTCGTGGTGCGGCACGGGGCGGAGCAAGCGGTCGCCACAACAACGTACTCCAGGCGGTGCGCCGCTCTATTGTCCACGACACTGCGAGCGGCTACCGAAGCCCCCCTGTATCCACGAAGCCCAAACGAGTTACGAGGCCCCCCTGGGTCCACGAAGCCCCAAGCGGCGCGAAGGCCAGCGGACCTTGGTCCTGCTCTTCGCCCCCGAGCGCCGCAGGCGCGAGTGGCCGCGAAGAGCGGGCCAGGGCCGCGCGGCCGGCGGAGCGCCGCGCGAGTTACGAAGCCGTGGTGAATGCAATCGTTATATTTATGCCCAGGCCGTAAGGCCTGGGCAAGCGCACGTTAAACGCCCTGTCCAAGTGACTACAATGGAGCTAATGGCTAGGCTAGGCTAGGCTAGGCTAGGCTAGGCTAGTAAATAAAGAGTAAACACTTCCGGTCTGCGGCGAGTTCAAAGCGTGACGTGACTCTCTTATATACACTCTGGTGAATGGCAGAGCAGTGGCTGACGTCGCCATCTGGTGGTGATTAGTGTGTGGTGAACGTCAAAACGAGTGCTCCTTGACAACTTTTACTGGTTTCTTGAACATACTGTAACATATATATACATATATATACATATATACATATATATATGTATATAAGTCATATTCTTTGTTCTTGACCCTATATTCCTGCACAATATTAATACAAATTCCAGCGATTAGTTGCTGATTCGATTACGATTACTAAATTAGTTGCAGCCCTACTATTTGATGGATTCACTGAAAACACTCGTCCTTGGTTCTACTGACGGATATGGTCCTTCTTATACGTGAGGGTGCCATGCTTTTTCAATTACTTTTTTTCATTTATTTTATTTGATTTATTTTCCAAACAAAATGATGAAAAATAAATGAAAACAGCAATTGAAAAAAACACGGCTCCCTCGCGCATAGAATATCAGTCGCCCGGGAATCCCATCATGTTTAAAATGTAGTTTGAAGTTACAAGAGGCGTGTGTCTCATAAAACGAATATTAGATCTAAATAATGAAACAAGCAACGTAAAACCTGTCTGGGGTGAAACATAAAAAAAGGCCAAAGAAGACGTTAAAATGACCCCAATCATGTTATCCCTTTTAACGAGGTGATTCGTCTCGCTCACGCGTCACATAATTCCTCCTGTCATAAAGAAGGGACAGCGTGCTCCGCGGTGAAGCAGCGACGGCGGGATTATAGCCCAGCGATTATGTGATTAATCTCTGCCATAAATCATCATCGTCTCCAAATGACACGCGATGAGACGCTCATCAAGTTGTTCACAGGTGTTCCCCGGTCTGTCTATAGTGATACATAGACCCATATAATCTATAATTACTATGAACCCATTTAGATCTGCAGGGAAAGCCTACACGTTGTTGTACCTTTCAATCTGGGAATCTGGTATTTTCTCTATCCACGTGTTTCCGTGAGAATTTACTGTACAATTATTTGCGGGACACTTCCGGAGAACAGCAGACATACAAGCTCACGTCGCGTCGCAGATGCAACCGTTGTGAGCTTGTAGATCACTCTGGGCTGCGGCACCGGACTGCTGCACTCCTTCTGCTTAATGCATGATGGGAGGTTGGAAAGTTGTGGATATTCTAACTTTGTGTGGGTTTTTTCCCCCCCTAAATTAACTTCCCACTTGATCTTACAACAGCGTCACACAAAAGCATCGAAACGTGGCGTAAAGCGACGGGTTTTGAGCTTGTACATCTGCTACTTTTTTAGTGTTTTTGAATTTGAATCGTGGAAGGTTTCGTACATAATGAGGTGTACACCCAACAGAAACCAGACGTTGCTATGTATGAATTTTGAAAATATATATTTTTGAACCCCACTGGGGGTCCGTTTGGTTCCATTTGTACACTGTTAGAGTTAAGGGGAGTTTGAGAAACACTGGGTTAAAGGACTCTTTACAGACTTGTTAAACCATAATCAATTCTATCCTCACAGGAGGCAAAGTGAAATCCATACCTCTGAAGAATAACTGGGACACATTTGTATAAATTTACATTCTAATTATGTGTGAAGTCTGAAAATATTCAAACCTTTGCAATGTGTTGGAAAATCAGTTTATTCAAAAAAAAAAAACATGACACATTTTTGTTACTGTTACCTTCAAAATACATCTGAACTTGTTTTTTTGACTGCCACATACTGTACCTACTGTGTCTACTTTATTTAATTGATCTCAAATAAAAGTCTCTCGTCGCCAGTACACCTCAAAACACAAACAAAGCCAGTGCCAGGAGGTGTTTTCAGCAGTGGCCTGCGATTCCAGATTGTGGGTCCATAAATCATGTTTTATCAAGTTGCCATCATATGACAAGCAAGCAGGATTCATAAAGGGCTTCTAAAGGGCTTTGCTCACAGGCGCGATTTTCAACCATTGGGTTTTCTTTTCGTTTGCTGCATGATTAAAACACATTGGATTTGGTGTGCAAGGCTGTGTGGAATCCACACTGCGGATCCAAAAAGGAGTCATTAAAGGAGTGATGAGTTTTTACCGCATGCGGTTCGATCGGGAAAAAAACACACTTCGGAGCCGGTGTGCATGAGGTCATAGAGAATCATTGTTTACATCACTGACTCGGCTCCACCCATCTCTCACCTGCACTAATTCACCACACCTGCTACCACTCACACTCATTACCTGCTGACTATATAAACTGCCTGGGGGCTTCACTTAGTGCAGCAGCAGTAGAGACAACACCTGAGTCCTGGCCTGAGCCTGCACCATACACTGTTATGCGTTACATGAAAATAAAACCATAACATAACAATGGAAACATCCTCTCCTCTCACTTCCTAACCGAAGTCCCATGGCAAAGTTAATCACCACCTAACCAGCCCCAACAACCTAAACCTTTATTTCAGTTTTCTTAAAAAAAAAATGAAATTTACTGTTTTTTCCATGCGAAAAAAACGCGTCTGTGTGCAAAGCCCTCAAGTGATGTATTTTTGTAAAACTAAAATAAAAAAAATAAATTGTTTAAAAGAGAAGGTTAAAGCTCTATATTGTAATTATAGTAATCATAGGTTAAAGCTCTATATTGTAATTATAGTAATCATTGAAGAGCAACCAAAAGGGTCTGCCACCTTTTTGAAATGAAGTGCAACGCATTAATTTTCTAGACAGTCAACACTAAGTTTAATTATGACACCACATCAGTGTTTCCAGCAGATTTTGATTGTCCATAAATACAACCTTTTTTCCATTCTTTTGAAATATTTCTCCCTCCGCCCCCCCAGTCAGAGTTCAGAGTTCAGAGGTTGAATGAAAGTAGAATAATATGTGCAGGATGTCATTTGCATACCGATGATACTGATTATCTACAAAAAAATAATATTGTGTTTTAAACAAAAAGAAAATCCTCTCCTGTTATGTTGGCCCCCGTGGTCTATGGTCTAAGTTCTAAGGTCTAAGGTCGCCGGACCCTGCTGTAGAGTGTTTGTTGGGGTGTCACCGTTTTTCACATCCAATTTTGTCTGCCATTTTTGATTTGTCTCATCATCACTTCCAATTTCACTTGTTTATCTTGTAACCCATTGGTTCTTAAAGTGGTGTCCGGGGACCCCATGGTGGTCCTTGAGGGAGTTCCAGGGGGTCCCCAGCTAAATAAGAACCAAATGGACCCTTACGGGGCTGTAACTATAGTTTGGTTCCATTTGTACACTCTCAGAGTTAAATTAACAATGATTTTACAATATGAATTGGGAACTCAGAGATAGAAATGCCATTAAATGGGGGTCCGTAGGACCGTAGCCTAATCAATGCATGTCAAACTGGAGGTCCTTGAAATTAAAATGGTTGGGAATCACTGCTAAAGCCGTAACAATCTTCTCTTACGGGGGACCCTGGCAAATCTTTTCAAATGAGGGTCCGCGAGCTGACAAGTGTCAATTTGAGGGTCCTTGACATGAAATAGTTTGAGAACCACTGCCTTGTAATACGTCGTTTTGGGGGTGAACTACTCCTTTAATTGGATCAAATTGGCATCCCGATCTGAACATTTATTTTCTGTTTACTAAGAGAGCTGGAGATACAAAACAAACACTCCATAGCAATGATTGCTAATGGGATATAGAGCCATATTTCACAATTATTTGAGCAAATAACGTCATCTTTTGATTCAGAAGGAGGCATTTTGAGGTGCCAATATTAATCTTGACATTACAATCACTTTACCGGATGTGCTTCTTGTATAGCCGACTAAATCATTGGGTAATGTGGCTGTGGCAGACAGTGGGATAATGGATTAGTCACTGTGAGGGTTCAGTGGAGGTGAGTGGAACAAATTAAATCAAATTGTCCACAAACGTTTAATTAAACATTTTTAATTGGTCTCTCAGGCAAAAGGCTGGGAAAACATGTCTACAGGGGAAGCTTAAACCCTTATTGGACGATACGAGTCCATTCTATCTGGGCATGTAAACATATTGGTTGGTCTGCCTCGAGCCAGTGGTGGATGGGAATAAAGTATATTTACTTGAGTACTGTACTAATACTGTATACGGTATATACAGTATATATCGTCGTTGTCGGGTGGAAACCTTGTATGTCCAAAACCGTTTGTTTTGTATTTATCATTTTTAAAATGATTTAAACTAGTGAAAACAGCCGATCTACAAGCACACAACGTCTCGCGGTGCGAGGCGTTGTGTGTTTGTAGATCGGCTGTTTTCACTACTTTTGTGCGACGGCCTTGTATGATGAAGCAAGGCATCACATTTGAAACTTGGAGATACAAGGTTTCTGCTCGACAGTGGCGTTGTATCAGTCTCTGCCGGGTGGAAACCTCATATGTCCAAAACTGTTACTTTTCAGGATTCAAATTCAAAGGCATCAAAAGTAGCAGATCTACAAGCTCAAAGTGTGTTGCTTTGTGCCACATTTCGAGCTTATGGATCTGACATTTTTGATTGTGACCGTCAGGTGCAAAGCTCCACCGGCTGTCCGTCACGTCACACTTTTGCCCTACTCGTATCTCCGGAACCGTTGCCCCTATCCAAGCCAAACTTTGCACACACACTCCTTGGATGGCAGCTCACAACCTCCAGCCCTGATATCTCACATGGCCCTCTTTTAGGGTTAGGTTTAGGCATAGTTTTACTGAGGTTAGGGTTAAGGTTCGGTTTTGGTGGTCGGACCAAAGGGGGTTCGACCTAATGACATGTTACCGGTTAGCACACCTGCATCATGAGCGTTCAAAAATGTGTTTTGAGCTTGCGATAGCAGGGTCCCCCTAGCCTGACACTCAGCCTCAATTGACATTTCGTTTCACTCCATTATTCAGTCTGAACTTGGTCTCATCTAAGGCAATTTCAAGGATAGGCGTTGCCAAAGAGGCAGTTTCACCGTCTGACCAACACAACAGTAGCAAAGCAGATGACGTAGTGTAGTGTTGTTATGTGTGGCTGGCTAGTGGCTAGCCTGTTGCTTGCTAGTGCTACTTGCTAAACAAAGAAACAGCAGGAATAGGAGCACAACGAATTAGTAATCGAACACAACATAACATGTCTGCTACTGATACGATCGCATTTTACCGCATTTTACCGCGACGCGATGTGTGCGGTCCCGTCCGGCGGCAGCGAATTGCACATGAGTTCTGGGAAATCCCCACCCACGCTGATCACAAGACGCTGACTCACAACGCTGATTCGCCGTACGGATTTTCGAACGAGGAAAGCCTCTTCAATGAGTGCAATTCTAGACCCCTGAATCGCCAAAACCAAAATTTAAAGGGGTGTGGCTAGCGATTCAGGGTCTGGAAATAGGCTAGGGTCCCCCAGCAAAAAGGTTTAAGATAGCTAGAGTCACAATCATTTGAACCACTTTGACCATTTGGCTATTTTGGAAAAGATCTTGAAAATGTGTGCAAATCTTTGAATATTATACTTTTTTTTTTTTTTTTTTTTTTCAAGCGGACATATTTAACTAAAATCTTTGTTTCTGGAGATCCCACAGAATATTTTTGAGGCAGGGGTCCATGGCCAAATAGGCCTACATATCATTTTAGGAGTCTTTGACATGAAAAGAACCGGTGGCCTGGAGTACAGCGAAACCATGAACCCAGACTTTATGAACCAGTGGCCTGGAGTACAGTGAAACCATGAACCCAGACTTTATGAACCAGTGGCCTGGAGTACAGTGAAACCATGAACCCAGACTTTATGAACCAGTGGCCTGGAGTACAGTGAAACCATGAACCCAGACTTTATGAACCAGTGGCCTGGAGTACAGTGAAACCATGAACCCAGACTTTATGAACCAGTGGCCTGGAGTACAGTGAAACCATGAACCCAGACTTTATGAACCAGTGGCCTGGAGTACAGTGAAACCATGAACCCAGACTTTATGAACCAGTGGCCTGGAGTACAGTGAAACCATGAACCCAGACTTTATGAACCAGTGGCCTGGAGTACAGTGAAACCATGAACCCAGACTTTATGAACCAGTGGCCTGGACTGGAGTACAGTGAAACCATGAACCCAGACTTTATGAACCAGTGGCCTGGAGTACAGTGAAACCATGAACCCAGACTTTATGTTGTTGTTGAGACCAGAGTCCACTTAATCTCCACTATTGACCAGCAGCCACCACAGGCAGACATCTAAATCACTCTGATGTCACTACGACATGAGATGTGTGTGTGTGTGTGTGTGTGTGTGTGTGTGTGTGTGTGTGTGTGTGTGTGTGTGTGTGCGTGTGCGTGTGTGCGCGTGTGTGTGTGTGTGTGTGTGTGTGTGGTGAGAGACCAGTGCAGAAGTGCCTTGGGATTTGTATAGCCAAACAGCCACATCATTATTGCAATATATTATCATCATGTCCAGTGGAAACCTTGTATGTCCAAAACCGTTCCCATTTATAGTGGAAAAACCTGCCAATTTACACGCTCATATAACGCATCACATCAGTGCTTTGCGTGTACTCTTTTCTCAATACAAAGGCAAATTATATATCCTATATAAAGGGCGAGGTTGCGCCAATTCTTGGCCATCTGGCCAGTGATGTATATCGGACCAGTTACCCATATATGGAGATCCCTGTCTGAACCAGCCACAGAGATATGGGCTGTCTTCCTCCATATATGAGCATTCCCATATGAAGTCCTGTTAGATATGGGCTTAATATTGATGGCATCAGGGATCTCCATATATGGGCATAAAAGGGTTTCTGGGGAATACCCATATATGGAATTTTACATAGGTGATGTCACAGTGATGTGTCAAGGGAACCTTCACAGATTCACGTCTACACGCAGACAAGCTGTGAGTGACATATATCATGGTAAACAATTAACCACTTTCAACATGGAGTCATTATTTCGTCCATAATATCATATTCATAATAGTTAAAACTGTTTCATTATATATTTTCAAAAATACCTAAAACAGCTGATCCATTCCGATGTATACGCCACAATAGCACGCACAGCTCATACACATCACATCGATTGCACGTTGTTGTGATCTTGCAGATCTGCTATTTTCTCTAGCCTGAGCACAGGTGTGTGCAGGTGTGTGTGCGTGGCCTGGAGATGTGGACTTGCCCAGTGGGCCTGGTGCCCAACTGGTGCCCAGTGGGCCTGGTGCCCAACTGGTGCCCAACTGGTGCCCACTAGCTGTGGCTTTGGGCACAACAAAGTTTGCAAACCACTGATGTTCTGTTTAGCAGACCAAACTAAATGTTTCAGTGGCAGCAGCTTCTACGCAGCAGCCAAGGTGCGTCTGAACTGCCAATTCGACTTCATCAGAATTCCCTTTAGCCACAGCTTTTTCTCCTCCAACACGGAGCCTCCGTTTCCAGCAGCCAAGGCTGTTTAGCTGCGCGACTTTGCATCATTTCCACAACAATGACAGAGTAGATTGGGAGGCACCGTATGAATTAATTTGTGATTTTAGCTTAAACGGTCGGTGTCGGAGACAGACACGCGGAAATGCACGTACACAAACAGGCACACACGTACTGGTACGCTCACAAACGGGCATGCACGAACACAAACAAACCAACAAACAAGGTTGATGTGACTCATTTATTTCTGAAATGAGTGTGCTGTGCCCCCCCCCCCCCCCCACCCCCCTCAGCCAGCCACTGTTATGGTTAATTCATAATTATGTTCTTTGAATACACATTGTTTTTTTAAAGGGATATAATGGGTGAACTAATTGTTCATTTGAGGAAAACCAGAACCACAAGAGGTTTACTATAATACAACACAAAATTGTTCTGTTGTGATGTATCACTTGGCATTATATTTATTACACAAATGTATTTACTATTTTTAGTCTGAAATAAAACAATATTATACATTCAAAATGGTTTGAGTGCTTCTTGTGTCCATGATTCTGTTTCTTCCTTTTTTTTAAATAATGGAATACAGGCTGATTCACATGTACAAATATGCAGGCACGTGCACACAGACATCAAAGGGGTCTTGAGCCCCTGCCCTTTTATCCGTCTGTAAAAAAAGTGCCCTCTCCAGACCATGAATGCAGTTTTTACTATGGTGAAAGAAATGCAAATGCCCCCTCTTTCCATGCCATGGGGCTGTTAAGTATGACATCATCTGTTAAGTATGACATCATTTTGTAGGCAGAGGAGAATTTCTGCCCCCAGTTTCCGTGAATCTTTTTACTATTTTTACTATTTACACATTTTTCTTCTCTTTGTTGTTGAAAGGAAAGTGTTAGAATTATACTTTAGTCGTTATTTTTGTCTCGGATCTGTTGAAATAGCGAGGGACAGAAAATGCTCTGGGGGCAGAGTTCTCTTCTGCCTACAAAATGATGTCACGGCTTAAAAGCCTTGCCCTCACTGTGTAGAAATCAAGCATCGAAAATAGCCGACCTCCAAGCTCACAACACGTCGCAGAGTGACGCGTTGGGGCTTGGAGGTCTGCTATTTTCGATATTTTCACCAAAAGGCCCTTTTAGAAATTTCAGCCCCTATATTCTCTGCACGTCCCTGCAAATATGTATGTACATATTATGTTGCTTTCCAGAATTCAAATTCGTCACAAAAGTAAGCAGATCTAGAGACTCGAAATGTGTGTTTCGGGCTTGCAGATCGTGCTACGTACTTTTCGTGCTTTTGTGTGACGCTGTAGTCAGTATGATGATGAAGCTGTGTCAGTATGATGATGAAGCAGGGCTTTAATGTGCAAAAAAAAAAAAAAAAAAGATAAGAGGTTTCTGCCCGACAACACTCGCCCCCCCCCCCCCCCCCCCCCCCCCCCCCTCCTCCTCTGTAATTACTGCAGCAGCGCCAGCCTTGCCAGCCTCTGTGCCAGTGTCAGACCGACTGGGCAGAATCGAGCCCAAAATCAAATTAAGGCCCGTTGTGCTGTGCCCACCGCTGTCATTACAACACAAAGGAGGAGAGAGAGAACCGTGCTCGACAAAATAAGGGGGGCCTGAAATTCTAAGTCATTAGCAGGGTTTCTGTGATTTGGTCTGACACACTGTGAGGGGGGGGGGGGGGGGGTTAAGATATATTCAGAGAATAAAACAGAAGCTCTGGTCATAACAGCATCATCCAGTCACATTCACTGGTGGAAGGAGTAGGCTGCTGACAGACAGGTATTGCATCACAATGTACACTTTAAAGTAGCCTAGTATTTAACCCATTTAGGCCTAGAAATGATTGAATGCCTTAACCAGTGAAAAATAGCAGATATACAAGCTCACAGCGCGGCACCGAGTGCCGCGCTGCGAGCTTGTAGATCTGCTATTTTTTGAAAAAGTCGTGAAAATGTGCAAATCTTTGAATATTATGTATTTTCAAAGCGAACGTTTGTAACTCAAATTTTGCTTCTGGGTGGTCCCTGGAACTAAATATTTTGAGATGGGGGTCCGTGGCCAAATAAATATCATTTTGGGGGTCCTTCCCATGAAAAGATTTGAGAACCACTGACATAGTAGTCTCTCAAGAACAGATCGACTAACTGAGCTCCAGTTAAGTGAAAAGGAGCTTTTCTTTGACGATGGCTGGCCAGATTGCTGACATAGAAACATAGGGTTTTTCAAAAAATCTTAGAAGGATTCAAAAGACACTTATAGAATCGGGTCAAAATTCTAATTTTCACGATTTTTCAAAAATAGCAGATCTACAAGCTCGCAGCGCAGCACTCGGTGCCGCCCTGTGAGCTTGTATATCTGCTATTTTTCAATAGTTAAAGCATAAAATAATGATACACAAAATGTGTACCCGTTCTGAATGGGTTAAGTACTATTGCATGTCTTGACTGAGACACTTGTGTAAACTGTATATGTATGTACAGTATGTGTGTATATATATTTTTATCTTTGATATGTCGTTCCCATTGTATGAACGAAGGGACCATTGTAAACACCTTGAGTTCGCAACTTGCTTGAAAAGTGCTATTAAATTGCAATCCATTATAGTTAAGCTACTTAAATATTATTACTATTTGTGTAATGACGTTTTTGGGGCTTCAACACTTTGTGATTCTCGACACTTTATCTATATATAAAGAGAGATTTTTGTTGTTGTTGTTTTTTTATTTTATATTTTAGCTCTGTATTGTTACATCTTCATCCTTCCTTGTTTGTTTTTTGCTGTACACAACAGTACTGTCTTCTTTCTTACTTCCCTGTAACTGTAACCTTAGACTGCTGTGCTGCCTCTGGGCAACTGAATTTCCCCCTTAGGATAATAAAGGTATCTATCTATCTATCTATCTATCTATCTATCTATCTATCTATCTATCTTTGTAGATGGGCTATTTTCAAATGGCAAATGGAGTGAAGAAAGTACAGTACAATATTTACAGTAGTGGAGTAGAAGAAAAAGTAGTGAAAATCGTAACTAAGTAAAGTAAAAGTAAATGTACGTCGTTACTTCCAGCACTGCTCTGGTCATCCAGTCACGATGAACCGCAATCTTTTAATGCTGCAAAACTTCACATTGCAAACATCGCACCCCACGATAATAACACCAATACACCATCATAACCCATTCAACTGAATAACATTACGGCTACAGATAGTCTACAGATAGTATATATATATATATATATATATATATATATATATATATATTTATATATATATATATATATATATATATATATATACAGATAGTATATCCTGCGGATGGAAGAATGGAGTTATAAAATAACTTATCAGGACCAGCAGCCACTTGCCTCTTCCAGATTGCAACGTTATAAATGCAGACCGTTGCAGATATTGAACTCAATCTTCTCCGTGTTTTGCTGTTTAACCTTTTGGGCTTACAGGGAGAAGACGAACAACACTTTCCTCAACGGTTTACAGTGGGATGGCGGTGCCAGGAAGAAAAGGAGCCCCTGCTTATCGTTTTTCTCGTCTTATTAAGTCGGCTGAATAAACGTGGTTCTGGTCCAGTGAGTGTCTAACCGTGGAGAAAGGTGGACAGCAGTTAGGCAGCCGGCATCACAGAGGAGATCTGGATGATAATACAATACAGGGGGCTCTGAACGGCCTGCATGCAGCCGCACCATTATAATGCATGCATGCAGGCCCCCCCCCCCACCCACTGGGATTCTGATGATCGCCCCCCCCCCCCCCCCCGGACAGCCAAGCAGCACAAAGGGGCTCTGAATTCATTAGAGGAAGGAGGAGGAGGAGGATGCATATGTGCACCACCCTGTTCATCATACAATAAGATAATATATACGGTCACGCAAATCCTAGCAGCCGATAAATAGACATGGTGCCAGCTGTTAGTAGGCCTATTAGAGGTCCTAAAGATCTGCAATTAAACTCTTTCCTAACCCCTTAATATTACCACATTTATTTTTACACATGGCTGGGGCCGATACAGAATATATCGTCACTGTCGGGAGGAAACCTTGTATGTTCAAAACCGTTCGTTTTACATTTTTCATTGCAAAAATGATTTAAACTAGTGAAAACAGCCGATCTACAAGGCGTTGTGTGCTTGTAGATCTGCTTTAAAATTTGCTCTACAAATTTGAAACTTGGAGATACGAGGTTTCTGCCCGACAACGACGATATATGAGTCGTATATATAATATATATATATATTATATATTCGATCAATCCCCCCCCCCCCCCTTCTGCTGCTTATTAGTTTCTTTGTATCGAAAAATGGACTGCATTTCCACGACCGGATACGCAGCAGCGATATTAGTTTGTTGCCTGAATTATCAGGGGGGGGGGGTGGATACGGTAGTATAGTCATGCCGGAAAATAGTTTGGATTTTTTTTCTTTCTTCCTTTTTTCATTAGCTTATCCACTTCTATACGGTTCGCTACTGATATCAGTGGGAAAGCGTAAACGTGCAGACACTCCAGTGCTCTGTGTGAATCCCCTGCGCTGGGGGGGGGGGGGGGCTACAGTCAACAGATGAGTAATTGGAAAGGGACTCCCCCCCCACATGAGCTCCGTGTTTCCCAGCACAGCCCCTGAAAGCAGGGGTGTCACACCAAATCCTGGGCCCTGGGTACAAGGATTCACTGCCGGGCCCCCCCATGAATGTTCTTCATAGGGGGTAGGAGGGGGTTTAACCCATTTTGACTGGGAACGCATTATTTTGTGCTTTATATTGAAAAATAGCAGATATACAACCTGTTTCTATGTCAGTGGTGCTCAAACTCTTTCATGTGAAGGACCCCCAAAATGATATTTGTCCATGGACCCCCATCTCAGAATATTTAGTTCCAGGGACCCCCCAGAAGCAATTATTATTTTTTTGCTTAAAAAACACATACATTCAAAAGATTTGCATACATTTTCATGACTTTTTCAAAAATAGCAGCACGGCGCTGTGCGCTTGTATATCTGCTATTTTTCAATAGCTAAAGTATAAAATAATTAAGGCCCCTCCACCTTGGGCCCTGGTAAGTCAGTCCCACTCCGTACTGTTGTATCCTACTGACTCACCTGCCAGTGAGGAGCCCCCACCGGGAGGACATACTGTTATATCCTACTGACTCACCTCACCCAGTGAGGAGCCCCCACCGGGAGGACATACTGTTATATCCTACTGACTCACCTGCCAGTGAGGAGCCCCCACCGGGAGGACGTACTGTTGTATCCTACTGACTCACCTGCCAGTGAGGAGCCTCCACCGGGAGGACGTACTGTTGTATCCTACTGACTCACCTCACCCAGTGAGGAGCCTCCACCGGGAGGACGTACTGTTGTATCCTACTGACTCACCTGCCAGTGAGGAGCCCCCACCGGGAGGACGTACTGTTGTATCCAACTGACTCACCTCACCCAGTGAGGAGCCCCCACCGGGAGGACGTGGAACCTTCATCCTACTCCTCCCGCCCAACACTCCCTGCTGACAGACAATGCAATGACAATTATCACCCCCCCCCCCCCCCCCCCCCACCCCCACCCGGCTTCGCCTCCCCAGAAAACGGGCCAATGGTGATAGCATAGATTCTCTGTCGGGCGTCTATGACATGCCATAGACGCCCGACAGAGCCGGTTGCACCGCGGTGGATTCAAACCCACAACCTCTGTGGAGGTGGACAGGGACTTTAACACTGCTCCACCTAGTGGTGGTGGACAGGGACTTTAACACTGCTCCACCTAGTGGTGGTGGACAGGGACTTTAACACTGCTCCACCTAGTGGTGGTGGACAGGGACTTTAACACTGCTGCACAACATTCTTTTAAATGTCATCTCTTAAACCTGTCAACCTGTGCCAACAAAGCTGATTCTGATCCTGCAGTAAACGACACAACAACCCGTATACAAATGTACTTTGTACTGGGCTGCAGCACGCGTCGAAAATAGCCGACCTACAAGACCTACAACCTACAAGCTCCCCGACGCGTTTCATTTTGCGCAGCACGACACCTTACTAAGTATTAAATCAGGCTTACGGGATGGGGGGGGGGGTCTTTTGTTGGAGCGGGGGCCTGCAGCCCACTGAGACCATTATAGCTGGTTGGCGTGGAAACCATCTGGTCGTCGTCCCCCACCATCCACTGCCCGTCCTCCCCCCCTCCGTCCTCCGTCCTCTCTCTTGTCCTGATGTCCCCCCTCGGACGGGGGGGGGGGGGTTGCGGAGGATGCCAATTTCAGCCCGTCTCTTTGGTAATGAGTTAATTAGCTCTATCTCCACACCACTCAGCGTTGCCCGGACGATTATCTCATTATTATAATGTTTTTCTTTTGTTGGGAGGAATCTGCCATTCATCACTGAGTCTGACCAACTCTTTCATTATGAAGAAAAAGGAAGGCTTTGGCAGGTAAAAACACCAGGCTTGGATGAAACCACTTTTCTCCAGAATGAACGGCACTCAGTCAGTCATAACCTGTACTTAATTAAGTACAGTACTTAAGTACAGTACTTAAGTAAATAGTTACTTTACACCATTGCACTCAGTCAGTCATAACCTGACTGACAACACAAAGCACAATGAAACAGTTCAGTGGTGTAAAGTAATTAAGTACATTTACTCTAGTACTGTACTGTAAGTTAAGTAAAAGTTATATGTATTATTTTACGTTAGTATTTCAATTTTCAGCGCTACATTTCAAAGGCAAATGTTTATTTTTGCCTACTTTTACTCAGATTATTTGAAAACTAGTTACTTTAGCTTTTGATCATTACAAAACATACATTAACAACTTCAGCCCTATATACATTTCGGCCATTTGAAAATAGACGATCTACAAGCTCACAATTGTGAGCTTGTAGATCTGATATTTTCAAAACATGCTTTTAAATGTCATACATTTGAAAATGTCGGGACTTTTACTTGTAACAGAGTATTTCTACATGGCAGTATTGATACTTTTAACTACTGCAGGTAAATGCAATACAACGGACAAGCGTTGAAACAACGAATTAATTTTAGTTTAAAAGAACACCTTTAATTGAATTTCCAGTTCAAACACACATAGGATTTAACTGAGGACGTCCCCACTGACTGCAAATTTCCATGAAATAAGACGTTAATGTGCGTTCTTTTATCTACAAGGACTCAATGTGCACAATGAGATTTATTCATATTCAGTTTAATTGCTCTTTCCTATAAAGCCATATACAGTCAAGTACAAAAGAACATACAGTTATTCTCTAATCTAAAGCTTAACTGCTTCCAACCTGGTGCTGCTATTTTTGCACATGTCAGTATTAAGGAAAAACTTTGAAAAACTTTGAAAAAATGGCAAATCTACAAGCTCACATCACTAACTGGACTTAAAGGGATATTCCACTTGCAACAGGGAAACACTTTTCTCCCCACACACACCCATTGTAACTTCAAACTCCATTTTAACCATGACAGATTCATTAAAAACACCCATTATTTTTTCTGGTGACTCATTTTACCCTTCTAATGTGTGAGCAGGCCGTGTTTTTTCAATAACTTTTTTCATTTATTTTTAATAATTATTATTAGTTTGAAGTTACAGTGGGTGTGTGAGGGGAGAGGCCCTGGGTCTGGAGGGCCTGGTAACATTTACATCAAATATCTAAATATTGAATCAAGCAAATTAAAAACTGTTCAGGGTGTTCATAAAAGCCTGATTAGACGATAAAATTACCAAAAGTTTTTTTGAAAGTGAAAAATCCCTTTAACACTTAAAGCGGTAACTTTTTTTTACGAATAAATTGAATTTTGTCCAATCTAATTAATATAATATAACTTACTCTGTATGGTATAGACTAGAGTATGTTAATACATTTTTTTACCCAGCTTAGTTAAATGCTTGATTCTTATTGGTCAATTGGAATTATAGGAGAATAATGACCGCTCCGCTCTATAACGGACCTTCAGGTTGATATGCCACCTCCGCTATGGTGTCGGTGGCATATCAACCTGTCGGTCTCCTATCACTCCATAATCACAGCTGAGCCAGATGTTATCCCTTACATAACTCATCTGTATGGTAGAGTATGCTAATACAATTGTTTGTTGCTCGTAGGACACCTACGTGTTGACAATGTCAAATAGAAAAGTAGAAATAGAAAACCTTTTTGTAGTGTGCCTGCAGCTCGCCAACTCTGGTGCTTTTATTTAGAACAGAGGTCTTCAAGAGGGGGTCCCCAGGATTACTACAGGGGGACCGGGACCCCTAGGGGGTCCCCAGAGCTACTACAGGGGGACCAAGAGGGGGTCCCCAGAGTTACTACAGGGGGACCAGGACCCCTAGAGGGTCCCCAGAGCTACAACAGGGGGAGGGGGTCCCCAGAGTTACTACAGGGGGACCAAGAGGGGGTCCCCAGAGTTACTACAGGGGGACCCCTAGGGGGTCCCCAGAGTTACTACAGGGGGACCGCCAAATCTCTGTGTGACAGGAACTCATTAAGCACGTGAACCCTCGCATCCCTATTCTGAGGGGAACATTAGCAGATCTTCACTGCGAGGCTCTGTGATCCTACGTAGCTGTAGATCGGCTATTTTTGGCAAAGAGGTTTGGTGTAGATTAGAGGGGGGGGAAAGAGCAGACCAAGTACAGAGTGAAAGGTGGAGTTTACAAAGTACTGACGATGCAAGGTTAAATGTATGCAAATGCACACGTATCCAACATACACTGCTGTGGAACCAGTCTACGAAGCTCTATTAAATATATGAAAAGTTTTCATCTGGGGTCCCTGCTTCATCTCTCGCTTAGGAAGGGGGTCCATGGCTTGAAAAACGTTGAAGACACCTGATTTAAGAGTTATTTAAGAGTTATTTCTTATAGAAACCCAGGCTTTTATTTATCTCAACAGTAGCGGGCACCAGGCTTTTATTGGAAGGAGGCCTGTATAAGAGAGAAGGTGGTAGGTAGCAGCGCGGCGTGGACAGTCAGCTCTCCACGGCGCCCCCTGCAGGCGGTAGGTAGCAGCGCGGCGTGGACAGTCAGCTCTCCACGGCGCCCCCAGCAGGCGGTAGGTAGCAGCGCGGCGTGGACAGTCAGCTCCCCACATCGCCCCCAGCAGGCGGTAAGTGGCAGCGCGGCGTGGACAGGACACTCAGCTCTCCACGGTCACTCGGTGCACGGAGACAAAGTGATCGTATCCTGAGGAGATGATGAAACGCAGGTGGGTGCAGCTGCTTCCTTTCAGCTGGGGTGAAGAGAAGAGAAACACCACAGGGTGTTATCTACGGCTTTATCACTCATTTCTGTAGCCATGTGTGTGTGTGTGTGTGTGTGTGTGTGTGTGTGTGTGTGTGTGTGTGTGTGTGTGTGTGTGTGTGTGTGTGTGTGTGTGTGCGTGTGTGTGCGTGTGTGTGTGTGTGTGTGTGCGTGCGCGCGCGGGCAGTGGTGTAAAGTAACTAAGTACATTTACCCAAGTACTGTATTTTTTGCATTTTTAATTCGGTATTTTTACACTGTATTTTGGCTTCATTTCAGAAGCTGGTTTACAAGGCTAGAAATATTAGACCTTAATTGTCGAATGTTTAAGCATGTAATCATGATATTAATTATTATGATTATGATCATGTATACTTTCTTATAGTTAAGGCCATTTTTAAAAATATATATTTTTTAACATTTTGGAGGTTTGGAGGTTCCGAGATGTCCTAGTGCCCAGCTGACCTGTTAGGCCTACCATTGAAATCAGCGCTTTGTGACGCATTGTGAGCTTGTAGATCAGCTATTTTCAAAAGATTTTATACATTTGGAAACTTGTGAAACGGGACCTTCTGCATAAAGACTACTTTTAATTTGGGTACTTTAAGTATATTTTGATGCCAATACTTTTGTACTTTTACTCAAGTAAAATTTGAATACAGAACATTATTTCCACATGGTGGTATTGATGCTTTTACTCAATGAAAAAAGCACTTCTTCCATCGTGTGCTTGCGTGTGTGCATACGTGCGTGTGTACACGCGTGCACGTGGACCTCACATGATGAACAATACTGATAAGTCAACTCACCGCGATAGTGTTTGATTGAAGTTGTCCCTCCGTGTGTTCAAACTCTACAAAGAATAAAAATAAAAACAGTGAAAACATTTTTTAACAGCGATTCCAATTATTTGCACAGTGGGGAAAAGAAAAGAGAAGATTAACCTAACATGAATGAATCAGGATGCAAAGTGACTTACCTTTGATGGTGACGGGCTCAAAGTGAGCAGCCTTATCTGATGTGTTCCTCTCTATCTTCAGAGTCTTGACTGCAGAGAGAAGAAGGGACATATCAACGTGTCAGTTTCCTGTCCTGAACGTTTTCCCTTTAAAACGCTTGAAAGCAACGCATGGCTTTCATCTCAGCCTGATGTTCCACAGGGAACGGAGAGGATTAAAGGAGTAGTTCACCCCAAAAATGACTTATTTTCTATCAATTGCACAGGAACAGGGGCGTCACAAGGGGGGGAAGTGGGACTGAGTTACCAGGGCCCAAGGTGGAGGGGCCTTCATTATTTAATATTTTAGCTGTTGAAAAATAGCAGATCTACAAGCTCACTGCGCGGCACTCGAGCTTGCAGATCTGCTATTTTTGAAAAGTCATGAAAATGTGTGCAAATCTTTGAATAGATGTATTTTTTAAGCAAACATTTGTAACTGCAATTTTGCTTCTGGGGGGTCCCTGGAGCTAAATATTTTGAGATGGGGGTCAGTGGACAAATACATATCATTTTGGAAAGGTTTGAGCACCACTGACATAGAAACAGGTTTTTCAAAAAACCTTAGAAGGATTTGAAATATTCAAAGACTTTCACAAATGTTCAAGATTCTTTCAAAAATAGCAGATCTACTAGCTTGCAGCTTGTAGATCTGCTATTTTTCAAAAGTTAAAGCACAAAATAATGTGTTCCCAGTCTAAATGGGTTAAACCCCCTCTCCCTATGAAGAACATTCATGGGGGCCCCGCAGTGAACCCTTGTACCCAGGGCCCATGATTTGGTGCGACACCCCTGCACGAGTTGAATTCATCATCATTTGAGTCTCCAGTAGGACAGTGGGTTGAGAACCCCCCTGATTTATTTAATTCAGTAAAGTCAGTAAGTAAGTACACCTAAACCCAATTAGACCTGAGGTTGATTTAAAAAATCTAAATCCTAAATCAAGTCCAAAAACGAATAAAGAAGACAAAGTCCAAGGGCTGAGGGGCAGACCGTGACATTAATACTGGTACCAGACATAATTAACATAACTAGAATTTCGGGCCCCCTCAAATCTAGAGCTCGGGCCCCCTCCGGGGCCCCTCACGGTATACCAGCAATCAAATGGATTTGTAATGGGCAAATATGGGTAGTTCTTTTTTTGAGAGAAAATATTTTTTTGAGAAAAAAAAAATTTTAGAGAAAAAATAGTGTTTTGAGAAAAAAAAATTGAGAAAAAAAAAAGTTTTTTGAAAAAAAAAGTTTTTTGAAAAAAAAAGTTTTTTGAAAAAAAAAAGTTTTTTGAAAAAAAAAAGTTTTTTGAAAAAAAAAAGTTTTTTGAAAAAAAAAAAGTTTTGGCCTAATTATGTTATTATTATTACTATAATAGGCCTGCCAATGTTTTATTTTCATTATTTCAATGTTTTCATTTTAGCAACACACACACACACACACACCCCTACACACACACACACACACACACACACACACACACACACACACACACACACACACACACACACACACACACACACACAGACAGTATGTTGCTGTGAAGAGGTGAGTGGGCCGAACTCTAGAGGTGAGTGGCCCGAAGGGCCGCCAACTTCTTGTAAGATACAGGCTCTCGGCTAGCTAGGCTCTCGCTGCTGCGCGCCCGTCACTGCTGAAGCAAACTGTAACCTGATACTTTGGTGACGAAAATTGCGTAGGAGACACTCTGGGGAAAGATTTGCATAGCAAACCCACACATTACTTTTCTACAAAGTGTACATTGTGCGAATACAATAGCTTCAGGAGAAGCTGCTAGGAACATTGGGGTAAAAATGCGCGATTTTTGTGCAAAAGGTGGAGTCTTTAGATGCAGTGTAAATGTGATTCTATCGCGCAGGATGCTTAAAAATACTTAAAGAGGGTCGCTGTGGGTTATGGCTGCTGACAAGTAAGAGTGCTTGGGTTACAAAACATAGAAGGTCTAACGCTTAACATACAGTATATATACTGTACATACAGTACAGGGCAAGTTTAGTTAAACAGCATTTCCCTTGGAAAAAACCCTGTCCTCTGCATTTGACCCATCCTTTAAGTACTGTACTAAATGTACTTAGGAGGAGCAGAGCCCCAGTGCAGAGCTCTGCCCAGGGACCAGCAGAGCCCCAGTGCAGAGCTCTGCCCAGGGACCAGCAGAGCCCCAGTGCAGAGCTCTGCCCAGGGACCAGCAGAGCCCCAGTGCAGAGCTCTGCCCAGGGACCAGCAGAGCCCCAGTGCAGAGCTCTGCCCAGGGACCAGCAGAGCCCCAGGGCAGAGCTCTGCCCAGGGACCAGCAGAGCCCCAGTGCAGAGCTCTGCCCAGGGACCAACCGCAGGGGTGTCGCACCAAATTCTGGGCCCTGGGTACAAGGATTCACTGTGGGGCCCCTGTGCTTTAACTATTGAAAAATAGCAGATATACAAGCTCACAGCGCGGCACCGAGTGCCACGCTGCGAGCTTGTAGATCTACTATTTTTGAAGAATCATGAAAATCTTTGAATATTTCAAATCCTTCTAAGGTTTTTTTTTTTAATCTATGTTTCGATGTCAGTGGAGCTCAAACCTTTTCATGTGAAGGACCCCCAAAATGGTATGTATTTGGCCACGGACCCCCATTTCAAAATATTTCGTTCCAGGGACCCCCCAGAAGCAAGATTTGAGTTACAAATGTTCGCTTTAAAAATACATATATTCAAAGATTTGCACACATTTTCACGACTTTTCAAAAATATAAATATTTTTCAATAGCTAAAGTATAAAATAATTAAGGCCCCTCCAACACCTTGGGCCCTGGTAACTCAGTCCCACTTTCCTACCCCTTGTGACGCCCCTGACCAACCGTACTCCAGTTGGAACACAAGGACCAGTACCTTTGGTCAAGGACACTGGTGGGATCTTGTAGCCACTGTAGCATGTTTTTATAGCAGGGGTAACAGGGGGTCCCGGACATAGCCGTGGGAACTAATTCGCGCGCGTGCGTGACACGATCCCCGTGCGAAAAATTGCGGTTATTTGCGGATTTTAATTGTGTTTTATAACCTTTTTTGCATGTTTTATTCGGGTTTCCGCGGTTTATTTTTTAGCTAAATGTAACACAATTGGGAACTGCACACTAAACTTTCCCTTTGCCTCTCCAAACGGGCTGTGGACAGTGCGGAGACATATAAAAAATGCGCACACAGTGGCCATATGCCACTGATCTGATTGCAGCCAGCAGGATATTATTAGATGCTATATTGTCCGCCGCATCGGTCCAGACCCCAGTGTTAGGAAACAGCTGGTCAACTTCTGGTACACCATAGCCATTAGCCACTAGCTAGCCCAAACATTAGCCTAGCCAGGCAGCACAGCAGCATAACATAGCATTCATCATTACAAGTCTTTAGCCACGACTCACCAGTGAGGACGCCAGGGCTAGCAGAGGGCGATGTTTAATGCCTTCATAGGTTGTGTTGTCTTGGTGTTCTGTATATTCCTTTTATGCCCGTATTGTTATAATCCACCGAGTCCATGACGCATATGTTACGCACGGAGAGACAAACGCTTAGACAAGTTAAAAGGGAAGTCCTTTGAAAGCCATTTCCTGTCTAAACAGTGCCCAGAAGCACATTTCAAAACAAGAGCCTTTCTTTTTTTTTTTGTCTATACAATCGATCATTCAACACATGTTTATTTTGAAATTGTACTGGAAATAGAAGTAGCCAATAGCTCCTACTTCACGCCACTGATGTCAGAGCCTCTACTTGCCGATCGGCAATATTTTTCCCCCAACCCCCCTTTAGGGGGTGCGGTGGGGGGTGCGGTGGGACGTGGGGGAGGGGGTGCGGCCGCACCCCCAGCACCCCTACTTCCCTCGGCACTGGTCCCGGACCCCTAGGGGGTTGTAGCATGTCTTTATAGTGTTGGAGAAAACACACCAGTACCTTTGGTGGGAAGGTGTAGCCACTTAGTCTAGGATGTATGTATGCACTT